>NW_021620792.1:2060650-2135866 GCF_004785775.1 Grammomys surdaster | reverse complement strand
ATGGATGGATGGATGGATGGATGGATGGATAGATGGGTGGATGGATGGATGGATGGATGGATGGGTGGATGGGTGGATGGATGGATGGGTGGGTGGATGGGTGGGTGGGTGGATGGATGGATGGGTGAGTGGATAGATGGGTGGGTGGATGGGTGGATGGATGGGTGGGTGGATAGATGGGTGGGTGGATGGATGGATGGGTGGGTGGATGGGTGGATGGATGGATGGATAGATGGGTGGGTGGATGCATGGATGGATGGATGGGTGGATGCCTTCTCTGTATTTCAAGCTGAGGTACTCATTCCTCTGGTTAAAAGCTCTATTTCTGGGATCCATCAGACTCAGCTTCAAACCCTGACATTGCTACTAGCTTCGTGTAGAACTTAGAAAATCTAATCTCTCTCATCCACCCAATAAAAATAATAGTTTACCTTGACAGAGTCCCAGAAAGGATGCAGGGAGACGCTGCAGGGGAAGACAGCATGGGACTAGGCACTCGAGTGTTAGAATCTGTCATCTCTGTCCCCATACCTACTCCCCCATCAAGTCGGTTCTACTCTGTGTCCCTCTCACGGGAGTCGGGGGGGGGGAGACTGAGGCCTGGGAGAATTTGGGGACTGAGAACAGTGCCTGCCACATCCTCAGGGCTCACTAAATATTAGCTCTCTTCTCTCGTCAGCCCAAACCTAGGTGGGTGGTGGGGCCTGTGGAATGCTAGGCAAAGGACACGGAGGAGGGGGCAGGGGACACAGAGGAGGGACTGAGGGGCCGGAAGCTGGAGACAGCTATCGTTCATTAAGCCCAGCATGGAGCTTTAGACCTGACTTTTTCTAGCTGTGTGTCATTGGGCAGTGACTTAACCTCTCTGAGCCTTATTTCCTCTTTCCTGATGGAGATTTAATGGTAGCTCTTCTGAGACTTTTGAAGGTTTAGCACATTTGATCCCTTCTAGGGAGAAGGAGCTGTTTGCTCAGGAGGCCTAGCTTCAAGTCCAGTACCTAAGGCATGGTTGGCTCAGAAGAGCTCAACTCTGTTAATGGTCCTGGTTTTCCCTCCTTCAAAGATGGGGCAAGGGCCTGCAGCTTTTGTTTCTTTTACCATGCATGGAGCCAGGCACTGCTTGCTTTGAAACAGAGGAGGGGACAGAGAGGAGGTGGGTTTCCTTATACGAGCTTCTCCACCCTCAGGGCAGCAGCCCTTGGTAGCCTGCATGGACACAAAGCCCTTTAATCCAAGTAGGGGACAAACCCATTGTCTGGGAACTCCTGGGGTCTCACAGCAAGGGAGTCCCAGGGAGGGTTATGTAGTGGAAAGATTACGAGCAGGCTGCTCCAGCAGGATCGGGAGATAACGCTTGCCCGCCCCAAGGGATGTCTTCTTTAGAATTTGCCAGGGAGGGTTCCACAGATGGACCTGGGAACTGGCTGATTGTTGAGACTGCTTGGTCTCCGCCCTCCTCTGTCCTGCTCTGGCCTTTGAGCTGCTGATCCTGTGTTTTCCCAGATTCCCTTGGTGTGTGAGGTTAGCTTCCATGTGTGGGGTGGGTTGGGGGATTTCTCCTCTTTGCTCCTTGATTCTGCAGCATGGCTGGAACCAGTACATCAATTTTTCCTGCTCTCTCTCTCTCTCTCTCTCTCTCTCTCTCTCTCTCTCTCTCTCTCTGAGACAGGATCTCACTAGGTCACCCCAGATGTCCTCAAACTCACTATGTAGATCAGGATGGCCTCAAACTCACAGAAATATGCCTACCTCTACCTCCTGGGATTAAAGGCTTGTGCCACTATACCTAGCTTCTCCCTCTCCCTCTCCCTCTCCCTCTCCCTCTCCCTCTCCCTCTCCCTCTCCCTCTCCCTCTCCCTCTCCCCTCTTCCCCCTCCTCCCCGTCTCTCTCTCTGCACGGAGCCAGGCACTGCTTGCTTTGAAACAGAGGAAGGGATGAATCAGAGAAAGATTTGACAGAATAGGATATGCTCATCTCTCAGGAGAAGAGAGAGACCTAATTTCTTCTACACGGCCCAAGATATTAATTGTCTGCTGCATTTGTCCGTGGATTAACCCATTGATGAAGTTGGTGCCCTAAAATCCAGTCTTTCCATAGCACCAGCAGCTGGACGATGAAGGCTTCAACTTAAGAGGCATAAGGTAGGGGTACACAGAGAAGTACAAGCAGCACTTCTGTCCCATGCTCTCCAGGTTTTGATGGGACATCTGTCCTCTTGAATCACCTGAGTTTTCTGAGGCTTTCAGAGATAATGGTATTGGTGATACCAACTCCTATAGAATGTTTCCTGCCTACCAAATGTTATATCAATTCAAATATTTGACCCTTACCATAATCCCATGGTAAGTCCTATTATCTTCCCTTCACAGATAATGAGTCACCAAGAAATGCCTGATTTGTACGTGTTTACACAGACGGAGTGGCAGAAGTAGGATCTGAACCCATAGCAGTAACAACAGGTTACCATAAACATAGTAGCTTTAAAGAAATATCTATTCTCTCACAACCTTTGTGACCCATAAATCTGCCATAAGTAGTTTAGTTGGGACCTCTGGATCAAAGACTGTCAGGGACTCCAACCAGTGTCAGCCAGTATAAAAGTCATGTCAAGGGTCAACTAGGAAGTGTCTTGCTTCCACTTTTGCTCATGTTGCTATTAATGGAGGCCTTCACTAGTTTGGGGCTGGGAACAATGGATTCTTGTCCCACAGATCTAGAACTGCCCATAATCTGCAGCTTGAATCCTAAAGTAAGGAAATAGTGAACAAACAGAAACAATAGTTTTTTGGTTTTCACTTAAATCTTGGAATGATACCCATCTCTTTTGCTACAGTTTATGAAGTTGAAATGAATTACTAGGTCCATACCACTCTGAGAGAACTGTGGGGACTATGTCAATGGTAGCCATCTTGGAGGCAGCCATGTTGGAGCCAGCCATAGTGGAAACAGCCATATTGGAAGTAACCATCTTAAAGTGGCCATCTTGGAAGCTGACTGCTACCATTACTCTACTTTTACTCTATGGCTGCCTTTGGTGATAATCAAGTTGCTTAAATGTTCTGGGTTTCTTTCTTATGTTCATTTTTATGTTCTTAAAAGCCAAAAATGTGCTGAGTATCCCACTGAATTTTCTTAGTTTTGGTGGTTGTTCTACAATAAGTAAATACATACATACATACTACTACTACTAATAATAATAATAACAACAACAACAAGTAAACACAGAGGTTATATTTGGCTATAGATAGATCTGGTTGGAATCTACAAGAGAGGAGTGAACGCTGGTTGAAAAATCACTAGCATTAAGGAAAAGCTGAGAATGTTGTTTTTTCTCACAGTCTACAGAAGACAAAGATGGACAGAATCTCCTTTCTTTGTGAGGACACTGAAATGGAAGAGCAGGAATCCTCGCTGACTTGTGGACTGGCTTTCATAAATTCCCCTGATGGAGGTGGGGGAGGGTTTTTCTTATCAAAAGATGGTGAGGCACATACACACACCGGGAGCGAGAATTTTCAAGCTGCTACTGCAGATCCCTCTGACTTCATGACAAGATGACTTCTCTCAGTTCTCAGCAGGGTCACAGTCACTTTCTGTCCTCTCTTGGCTCACAGCTCTGAGGATAACTGTAAAGAGAAGGATCTGTTTGTTTTGAGGGCACAAACCAGAATTCTTTCAGGGAGTGTTTCCAAGATAAGTCTCCATATTCTGAGAACTATAGCCTTGTGTTTAATTGTGAGATGGCTCCCCCAGCTAGAAATGACCTTCCTATTGGGAACCCAAGCTCGAGGTTGTCTTCCCCACTGACTGGGTCACAATAGAAGTGTTGTCTCCTCAAACCATCACTAACTCTTGAGATGTCTCTGTCTCACAGAATAGAGAGTGGTGTGGCACTCCACCCTGTCACAGTGAGTCCAGACAAGAATGATTTTTGACAATAACACCAGTGGCATCTTTTTTGCCAAGTGGCATGATATCTGTAATGGCATGTGATCCTGACAACATCCCATGGTTCTCAGCTATACCCTGGGACGAGGAGCTACAGAGAAAGGAGGTGGCTTGCTCAAGGTCTTAGATAGGACTCAAATGTAGCTTCCTTTGATGCTGGAGTCAATTCTGCCAGCCATTGAGTGAGCCTTCCCTCTCATACTGCTTTATGCAGTATGCTTGGATGCAGTTAGCACATTTGTTCGCAAAGCACTGCCTCCTGGCAAAAATATGAATGTAGCCCTTGCTTTCTCACATGACCCCCTATTTCTTCCCGCCTTAGTCTTTAGTACGTCCTGTTTCAGGTCTCAGGGTACCAGGCTTTCTTCTCTATGTCCATACCCTCAGCTCTGCCTGGTTGGGAGTAAGCGCCATGGCAGGCGGCTGTGTCGGGCACCTAGGCAGATACTAACATGTCGCAACAAAGGTCACCTGTGCACAGCACCCTTCTGTCTGGTGATGGGTCTGTGTGTCTGAACAGAGTTCTATTTGCCATGGAGGAAGCATCTCATGCTGTGAGGTGGACATTTCTACACTAGTTTCTGGTTTGTGTCTCACCATTTTACACTCGGGAGCTCATCCTTCTTATCTCCATCTGCACAAAGTTGCCCCACTCCACAGTGGGGCAGATCTTACTGACAGGAGATGAAGAGGAAAGGATTTCTTCCTGTGATGACCCTTCGTCCTCATCTTCCACAGGGCTTCTGAGAACAGACCTGGGGAAGAAGGAAGCAAAGTGCTAAGAATAACGGAGGCCAGATCCACATGGACTCCGTCCAGTGTTTTTGGTGACATATTAAAGGTTTGGTGAGAGAAGAAGGAGAGAGGTGGGGTGGGGCGAGAGATAAGGAGGAAGTGGAGGTTGGGATGGAGCTTGATGGTCTGCAAAGCATGTCAGCCAGATTCCTGTGGATTGTGTCGATACTAGACCCATGTTGGAAGGTCTTCAAACAGCACGCTCCTATACAAAGACATGCATAAAACTGCACACATACAGACAAAACATAAAGTTTTGCTTCCTCTCTGTAAAATCCACATTCCACACAGACCTCTGACCTGGTGCCTCTCATAGGGCTAAAGACTCAACCTTTGAAACTAACATGTCCCCCCACCAAGGGCTTGGAGTATGGGGGTTGCTTTTCAGACACACGCTAAACATATTCCATGGGAATCTTCCCTGAAGATAATAGTTCGTTCTATCTTCTCTACCAGTGACCACCATCATATTTTCTCTTCATCAGCACCCACACAGGGGGAAGAAATCATATGAAATGCACTACTGGTTCATCTTCTCCGACTCTCCTCCTACTGAGGGAGGCATAAACACAGCATCTACCTTTTACATCGAGGCTCACATGTATGGATTCACACACAGAATACATAGATGGACATGGGGAGTGCACAACTCTTACATACACCTAAATGCTTGTGAACACAGAGCAGAGACACAAACACAAACATACCATACATATAACATGTGCATGTGGACACACACACACACACACACTCACTACAAGTCTTCACTTGACTAATTACTCTATCATGTGGTGTGTGTGTGTGTGTGTGTGTGTGTGTGTGTACATGTGTTTGTGTGTGTGTGTTTCCCAGCATGCCCCCCCTGGCAGGCACACGCCAGCCAGCCACCACTTGAATTAGCACCAAAGGATTATGGGACCCTGGGCCATTAATCTAGGTGACAAACAGGACTCAGAAGGCATATTTGCACCCCGAAATTGAAAAGATTAGGACATATTTGTCAAGGATTGGTAGGGCTTTATCGCCTCCACGGCAGATGCTGTTAAATATTCATGAGCCGCATAAGTGGGAGAAACCCTAGCTAGACTGGGCACTTTCAGAGGCGCGCGGGGAGAGGAGGGAGAGATTTATCTGAACTCAGCAAGGGCTGAAAGGCAGGGGTTCCTGTCCCTCGCTTCTGAGCAGGGTGCGATGCATCAGGGAGGGCCCTGCAGACTTCTTTGTGAGGGAGGAGTCGAGGGCTCAGGTGGACCAGGCTAGGCGGGGTGACAGGAGGGGACGTGACTCTTCTCTAGGCTCTTGTCTGGATCCATTGTAAGGGATTGTTTGCTGCCTTCTGTCAGCCCCAAATAGGCAAGCCATTCCTCGGGGAGCACCTCTGCCTTCCTCAGGTCCTTGTCTTTCTGCCTCCCCGGTGTCCAGAGCAACAGTAGTAGAGTCAGTGGAACGCAGTGGTTGACAACTCAGCAGAGAAAGGATAAAAAGCTCAAAAGTGTCCTCTCTGGATCCTAAGGCTGGTTCTGCAGGTGCTGTAAAAACCAACCTGGGCACATGGTTGTGGGGTAAAAGAGGGAGCTTGGACTGACCCAGGCACATATTCTTGGTCTCGGAGATTTGAACAAGTCACTGAATGCTCCCAAGGTGCCACTTCTTCACCTTGAAAATGGACCGAGAAGCAACACTGTTGATAAAGAGTTGAGTCAAACTATTGGTGCCTGGTGTTCAGGAAATGTTGTATTAGCCATTGTTGTAGGAAGACTGTGGTTTGTGGAGGGCTCTTCACGCTAACCACCACCTACTGTGGAGCTCAGGCACTGGGCAAAAAAGGTAAGGCTGTTCTGTAAAAAAAAAAAAAAAAAAAAAAAAAAGCCAACAACAGCCTTTAATTCAAAGGTAAATGAATCAAAATAGAAATGCTCTTCCCTCATTTTCACTAGCCACATATCAGCTGCCCCAACAGCACTGTGGCTGCCATATTGGGTAGCCTGGATATGGTCTGCCATATTGCATAGCCCAAAAGTGGGCTGCCATATTGGGTAGCCTGGATGTAGGCTGCCATGTTGGATAGCTTGTATATTAACCGTTGCCATGGCTGCAGTACATTCTAATGGAAGGTCTTAAGAATGAAAGCTGTGAAACTCAGAAAAACACCACAGAAGACGTTCACAGATGATTACAATGGAAAGTGTGGGTGTACAAACTGGGAGATTTCACTGTGATTAGGTGTGTGAGTATGTGCCTGTGCCTTCCTGTTGACATGAACTTGTTAGCCATTTAAATCATTTCTAAGTCTTCAGAGCCCAGCCCAGTATCTGGTACACAGGATGCCACCCATCCATCCATCCATCCACCCATCCATCCACCCATCTATCCATCATCCATCCATCCATCCATCCATCCATTCATTATCCATCCATCCACCCATCCATCCATCCTTCTATCTATTATCCACCCACCCATCCATCCATCCATCCATCCATCCATTATCCATCCATCCATCCATTCATCCATCTATGCATCCTTCCTTCCTTCCTTCCTTCCTTCCTTCCTTCCTTCCTTCCTTCTATCCATCATCCATCTATCCCATACCAGACAACTTCATCCCTGTTTATACACATGGATCCTTCATTTCTTAGCAGGAAGGGTGTTCTGTATTTCTGGTAGTTCTTCCTGCCTATGGACCAGGCTGCCTACAATCACTACCTGAGTTGTGCTAGGCCTTTTCCTGTGTGGCCAAAATGGCCTATTTCTTGTCTTCCTGCTTAGCAGCCATGGCCACAAAAGCCTGTCTGTCAGACTGCTTCCCATTGCCAAGGGCAATCTCAAGGTGTCTGCAAGTTCTGGCACATTCTTACCTGGATAGCCACTAAGCTCCCGAACCCACATGCTTGTCTAACCGCAAGAAGCCAGGGTTGGATTCTGGCTAAATGTAAGATTGCTTCTGCAAGATGGAATGCTGGCCTTCAGGGGAGATGTGGAACAGAGAACAAACAGGTCCAGAGCTGGGTGGAGCTGGAGCCTCTGGCAGGTGCGCCAAACTGTTTTGTTTTTTGTTTTTCCTTTTTCCAGAGAAGAGCTTGCAGTTTACCTGGGGGTTGGGGTGCGGCAAGAAAGCTTTTATTTGAGCACAAAATGAAGGAGCCCAAGATAGGGCTGGGGTTGGGGGTTAGCTATATGTTCTGGGTATATTTTCCCAAAGCAAAGGTTTTGATTGGGAGGCCCACTGGCCATCTTCCTTAAGGCCCTGGTGACTCATGGCAGCTCCCCTGTCCCCAGCCCCCAATGACTGACTGGAAATGAGTCCTTTATGAAGCAGAGATGGCAAAAGCCTCTCTGTCAAGTACCTCAGTGTCCGGTGGTACAATGGCAAGCATCAGTCTTCAGGGCCATCTGGACTTAAAGGGGGTTTGATCAGGTCCCCAATGAGGGCACGGTGGGCATGGTGCAGGGAGCGATGTAACAAAGCAGGGAGGAATGGAGGACCTCACAGGACTGTGTAGCGGCTTGCAGAATCCTGGGGAAGGAAGCACGGTGCAGCCATCTGCCTGGTTTGAGTGTCTGCTCTGCATCCATTCACCTGGCACTGAGACACAACCTGTCTGTGCCTCTGCTTCTGTAAAATGTGGGCAATGGTAGTCCCTCTGAGTGTCTGGGATACACATACACACACACACACACACACACACACACACACACACACACAGAGTCTCATGTAGCCCAGGCTGCTCTCAGACTTGCTGTGTAGCAGAGGATGGACTTGAACTTCTAAACCTGTCTGTCCTCACCTCCGGAGTGCTGGGATGTCAGGAGTGATCCACAGTGCCCAGCTATTCCATGCTGGGTCTTGAACTCAGAGCTTTACGCACACAGACAAGCTCTCTACCGACTGAACTGCCTTGCCAGCTCTTGGAAACTTCTGGTAAAGATAATGAACCAGTCCACATAAAATCGAAACGGCGGCTGCCCAGCCCAGCTCTCATGACTCTTCCAGGCTTTTAATGGGTGTGATTACTATTATTGTCATTTAATCTACTTTAATTGTTTGGGCATAGGCAAGATGACCTACTCTTACAGATGAAAAACTGAGACTCATAACAGCCTTTAAGATGTGCCCAGTGGTCACTCAGTGGGTGACATTTGCGTGTGTGTGTGTGTGTGTGTGTGTGTGTGTGTCTTTAAATTGTGCAAAACCCCTTGTCCCCCTTTCTTCCTGGTGTGATGCTGGAGAGAAAGGCTGTGTGATCAGCTTCTGCAGTGGCCAGGCTCATACAGCTCAGTCCAAGCATTAGGCAAAGCCAGTAATACACTGTGGATATACTGACACAGAAGCAGACTCTAGCAACAGAAGCCCCTTTCCATATCCTGATATCCTGAGCTCTGAGCCACAGAGGTTCCATACTGACCCTTTACAGAAAGAACAGAGCCAAGAGTTTTGAACCAAAATGGCCCCAGAAGATAGGGGAAGGATGGTTGACTTCCAGACCTGTTCCAAATATAACCCCAATAAATGACGTTTCGTTTTGGATCCGCCTCAACTGTGACGGGGGCCCCTTCTCAATCATTGCAAGCAGGGGGAAGATGAAGTCTTTTGTTGGTTTTTTCCGTCTTTCCCAAAGGAAGAAACGGAGCTGGAGAATGGGAGGGGGGAAGACAAACCTCACAACAGCATCCATCCTCAAACTACAATCCTATCAGGTCTCCTCTCTCCAGGACCCCCTACCTCACGCCCTTTTGAGCCCTCCCAGCCACCTAGAGTATTCAGGGGAAGCAGGGGAGCCTGGAAAGAGAGAGTGGGAGTCTTTTTTCCTGCAGCTCTGTCTGTGACATCGAGAGAGCTCTCACCAGCAAAGTGTACCTTGATCTATTTCCCTTGGTAGCGATTTCAACGCCAGCAATAACAGAGATCCATCATTGCCTTCACGGGCAGTGGAGGGTGGTGGGGGTTTGTTTTTCTTCTGGTGTGGACGGGAAGCTCTTTATTCTCTCCTTGTTTGGGGTGATGTCTGTCCAGAGAAGCCATCAAAGCTCTGGGAGGAGAGATTGTGTAGGGACTGTGGTAAAAAGCCAAGGGAAGGGTGGACCGTAGGCTGGGCATCTGACCTCTGGCAAGGTCGTGCCTCAGTTTGTTTTTCTCACAAATAAAAAACAGGACAAAATGCTGGACACTGTAGTTTATGCCTTTAATTTTGGCACTCAGAAGATTGAGGCAGGTGCATCGGTACAAGTTTGAGACGAGCCTGGTCTACATAGCAACTTCCATGGCAAAGCCAGTTAGGGCTGCATAATGAAACCTTGTCCAAGATAGATAGATAGATAGATAGATAGATGCAGATAGACAGACAGACAGATGATAGATAGATAGATAGATAGACAGATAGACAGACAGACAGACAGATAGACAGATGATAGACAGACAGATGATAGATAGACAGACAGATGATAGATAGGTAGATAGATAGACAGACAGACAGACAGACAGACAGACAGATAGATAGATAGATAGTGTAGAAGTGGGGGCCTTCCCACAACAAGACAGGGAGGCCGACAGCAATAGGCAGCCATGGTTAAAGATAACACAGCAGTTTGTCATCATTCATGTAGGCTATAATGAACTAAAGCTTTTGTGATACCTGGCAGGTGCGTGGCCATTGTAAACACAGGCTTCACATCGAGACCACTTGTCTGTGGCAGGGAGCGTTTCCACTTCGGATCTTCCATTCCATACCTCCTTTGTCTATCCATTTCCTACCCGATGGAATGGAGGTTCAGAGAGGCTTGGCGACTTGTCCAAGTTCACCACCACACGCAGCAGGTCCTGTCACTGTTTAAAAGCAGATGACCTAGCCCTCAGCCAATCCTCGATGTGCGGTTCACGTGTCAGCAGCGACTCCGTCTTCTAGTATTTGAAAATGCAAATTCTCAAGTGCTCCCCAAACCTAGTGAACCCTAAGCTTGGGGTGGGGGGATGGGGCTCAGCTTTCTACATCTTAACAGCCATCAAGTTGGGGTTCTTCAGAGCTAAGCCTACCTGGGTGTGAGGCTCACTGCAGCTCTGGCAAGGATGACAGATTCAGTGAAGGTATTTCCTTTGGATTCGTGTTCTTACACTCTCCATATGAAAGCCAATGAGGAGGTAATGGCCCCAGCACCCTAGGATATATACACAGCTTGCTGCATGTATAACAATTCAGACTCAGATCCAGGCACACTAAGACCTCTTTCCCTGCAAACAGCCCCTGAGACAGATCTGCGTCAGCAGTTGCCTTCATAGGTTGTGCTCTCTGGTGAAGTCTTGTAACAAGAAGTAGGGCTGGATTGTGGGAGCTGATGACCTAACTCTCAGGAAGCTCTGGAGGTGTGGCTTCAGACATGCCCTGATGGAGCAGAAGGGAGCCTGGTCCATGCACCTGGTGTGAGCAAATAAGTGACGTGATCACTGTGCCGCGTGGTTTATTGTTTGCCTGCCACAGTTCTAGGCTGCGCTAGGAGTTTCATGCACAGTAGCTGAAGATATAGTTACCACTGTCTCAAAACAGGTAATAGAGATTCAGAGAGTGCGTAAAGTTTTCAGCCCAGTCCAGTGGTACCCTGGTATCCAGAGCTTGTATTCAGGAACTGTGCTCTGCAGGTATAAAGGGTGGCTATTCCTCCTACCTCTCTATGCAAGCGGATGAACCATCCAATGGATGTTGCTCCCAGCCTTAAGGGAACCCAGGAACCTCCTGTTATCCTTGGGGAAACTGAGGCATAAAGCAAAACCCAAGAAAAGCAGCTATCCAATAGGTTCTCATTTCAAGGCTTTATCCCAGAGCCATGGTAGTTCAGGAGGCTACAAAGGAATTCTACACAGCCCGGGATGCAGAGGGGAGAGGCGTTTATCAAATGACTCTCTACATACTGACCCAGGGTAGGCATCTAGAGCAGACTCAGGCTGGTGTGCCTTGGGCCTCAGATCCGAAGGCAGGATCCTGTTATTCAATGATAACTAAAGGAAATCACTGGGGCTGCCCAGCTAAAGAGAAGAAGAGCTCGCAAGGAAAGCAGACCCAGCCCAGCGTACTTCCTGCTAGCCTGGAGATAGCCCCAAGTGAAGAAAACTAGGAGAGGAGGTAGCCAGTGGACCCTGGAGGGCCAAATTCAACCATGGACCCCATTCACTTACATATCCTGAAGGCAGGGCAGAACTTCTGCAACAGAGACTACAAGGCTGGACGCAGCAAAGATATTCACTACCCAACCTGTGACCCAAGGTTAGACAGAAAATCCCCCCTCCCCCAGGACAAGGGGCTGGGGTCTGAGATAGGCTGAAAGGGAACAGGCCCACAATGGATCAGGTGGGTACCTCTGGTCTCGAACCAGCCCTGTTCCTGAGCTCAACACATTCTTCATCTCCCTCAGGGAGGTCTTGCTTGTGTGGTATTCCCAGGGTTGAGGCAGAGTGGTGGAGTGTGGAACCAAATGGGAATGCCTCATACAAGTTGACACGTGTTCTGATTCTCTAGCGTGATCATGTAGCCCAGGCTGGCCCATGTCTCATGTAGCCCAGGTTGGCCCATGTAAGCGTTGGGATTATAGGCATGTACTACCACACCTGGTGGATTCGGTGTTGGGGATGGAACCCAGGCAAGTTCTTTATCCACAGGGGGCCTCATTTCCAGCCCTTCTCCAATGTGCTTTCAGGTATGTCTTTTCTTGTCTGGGCCTCAGTTTTCACATCTGTAGAGGGATTACGACAAAGGTCTCATTTTCGGTCCTGTGTGTAGAAATCTTCTGGGCGTTCCTTTTCCCCTCCCCCTTTTTGGAGGAAGAACAGGAGAGATTTGGGACCTGGGGTCTGACTCAGGAGCTCAAAGGAGCCGGCAGGGTCTCGTGAAGAGAAGATGACAGGAGTCAAGAGGGGCAGGGGGAGGGAGGTGGGGGGGATGGAGCGGCGAAGCAAAAGACAAAGGCACAGGGTTGTGAGTGGGGAGCAGATGGGGAGGAGTGGCCCCCGGTGGGACGCAGGAGAACGGCTGGCCACAATCACAGGCCCAGCAGTGGAGCGTGAGGCCACAAGCAGAAGTCTAGCTTTTGGCGGAGAATGAGACCTAGGGGCTAATGAGCCCGGGAGGTGCGCAGACCGCCTTCTTGTTAATTCCTGCTCCTGGAGCAGCCGGGAGAAGACAGGAAGGGCCAGAGCTCTGAGCTGGGCAGCTGGGCCCTCACTCAGGGCCTGGCCAGCTGGTCAGCCCCCCGGCGGCGGCTCGTCGCCAGGCCGACAGCACACCGTGAGTCTGCTCACCCTCCTCGGACCCTGCTGCCACTGGCTTTGGGCAGGAGAAATGAGGACCAAACCCCCCTGGGGGGAAGTGTGTGGACAGCTGTGTGCTCACCTGAATAGCGAATTGGTCCGGTGGCTTCCCATGAGCGCAGGGAAAGGAAATGGACCACATCCTGGAGATGTGGGGGGAAAAATGTTCAACTTTGGGCTGGGGACATTTTCTAATGGGTAAGGGTGTTTGCTGCGCCTGCGCGGAGCCCTGGGTTCAATCCTCAGCGTTGGCTCCTGCGATTGCGGCACGTGGGAGGTAGAGGCAGAAAGATCAGACATTCAAGGTTATCCTGTGGTGAGTTCAAGGTCAACTTGGCTTAAGAGACCCTGTCAGCTTTTCACAGTGATCGTGATCATGTGATCTACTGATGACAATCACGTCGGTGATAAGAACCTCCAGCCAGGAGGGTGAACGCAGGTATTTTGCCTTTGGTACTTGGAAAATTTGAACCGATTCCTTGCTTCTTGAGACAGGCCTTGGCTAAGTTGCCTTGAACTTGTGAGCCTTCTGCCTCTTCCACCTGACTGGCTAGGATGATGATTATTGAATTCTGTGCCGTGGGGTCCAAGCTATACCACCCCAGCCTCTGTTCACCAGATGTCACCAGCACTCACTTCGAAAAACATTTCTTCAGAAATCACAGGATATCCCTCTTGGGAGCTGCCGCTGATAGTTCTATTTATAGATGGGGGTGGGGGGAAGAGACCTGAAAAGTGGACACTCTATGCCTTATAGTATAGACTCTAGTCTATAGACTAGACGCCAGTGGTTCTCAACCTGTGGGTCACACATATCAGCTGGCGTACATATCCGATAGTTACATGACGATTCAGAACAGTGGCAAAGCTGCAGTTTCGAAGTAGCAACAAAACCGTTTTACGGTCGTGGGTCACCACGACATGAGGAATTGTACAAAGGGTCAGCATTAGGTCAGCCTTGTACTAAAGGGTCAGCATTAGGAAGGTTGAGAACCACTGCGCTACACTATAGAGAATCCTACTTTGGTTTTTCAGCCCCCCTCCCATTTCCACTGGCTACTAAAATCTTGTACTTATTTTTTCAGTGATGGAACTTTCTCCCCCCGAATCTACTTAGTATCACGTGATGCTCACTGTTTTATAAGTAGTTAGTCTTGTTTAGCAACCTAGCACGTACGTCCAAGAGTGAGAAAAGTTGCCTGTTGGTATATAGATAGCATGACACACCGTGTATTAGTATGTATACACACACACACACACACACACGAACACAAATGCTCACAGACATGCCCACACACATACGCACACACATGTACACATGCACACACACACATATATGCCCACACACGCATGCAAACATACATGCACACACACATGTGCCTAAACACACATGCCCACACATGCACACACAACACACACACACATGCTCACAGACATGCCTACACACATACGCACACACTTGCACACACACATACACACACATATGCACACACACATGCAAACATACATGCACACACACATGCATACACACACACCTAAACACACATGCCCACACATGCGCACACACACATGCACACACACATGCACATACACACACAGGCACACACATAGGCACATACACACAGGCACAAACATGCATACACACATGCTCACACATACACACACACACAACACACACACAAACACACACATACACTTTTCTAACAGACACACAAAGCCATCACCAGGAATCCTGAGAAGCCGTGTGACAGCAGCCGGCGTAGGCGACAAGGGACCCCAGACATCGTTTTGCACACTTACAACTTGTGTGTAACAGTACTCATGTATTTAGTTTTCATTATAAATCTAAGAAGAACGGGCTTGGGACTGGCAAGATGGCTCAGTGGGTAGAACAGTTTGCCTCATAGGCCTGAGGGTTGGAGTTTGATCCCTGGGGCAAGAAGTCAAAATCTTGTCCTCTGAGCCCTACACGTGTGCCCTCCCCATCTCACATACAATGATAATAAATTAAATAAGGTTGATAAAATGAGCTCTACGGTAGAGCATGTGTGTATTTGTCTGGCATATAGAAGGCTCTGATTCTATCCCTAGTGCAGCCAGAACCAAACCAAGAGAGTTAAGCATCCAATACACAGTATGGATACCTTTCTTTGCAATTAGTCAGTTCATACAGTGTGCATTTTAAAAGCTATGCTATTCCAAGGGTGTTCTGGCCTGAGTTTCATGGACTGTAGCCTTGTGGGTCACTGTTTGATTATGAAGAATGAAGCCATGAGCATCTCAGGCTCCCGGGTGTTTGGAAGCTGCTGGAGTGACCTCAGGATCTCCCCCCAACTTCTCAGAAGCTCTTGGTAGCACTACTTCATTTAATCACCCCCTGGCAACACTGAAGCTCCACTGTATACACCAGGGAACGGATAGAGATCCCAAGAGGCCAGGACTTTGCTCAGGGTCACACAGGGGATTGTGACCACTGGAGAAGTGTTAGAGGACAGTCACCTGAGTTTCTTTCCCAGATGGATGCTCTGAACAGAGAGAATGTGGGAGAAGTCTTTTGTTGTTTGGTTTTCAACCATGGCACACGGCTGGCAAATTGCCCACGGGTTGGCTGAGAAGAAGGCTAGGGAGCTATACTGTGGAAAGGAAGTGTGGCTTTGAAAGCCAGGAGACTCTTTGCCACAGTATTCTGTCTCCTGACTCCTGGGGCCGCTGGTCACACGACTCTGCCCATGTGGTAAAGCTGCTGAGAACTTAATGCGCCCACAAAGGAGGGCAAAGTAAAGGGAGCAAGCACCCCCTGAGCCTATGAGAGGCCGGCAAACTGCACCCTTCTTAGCTCCTGCTTGTGGTTTTGTCCTGGAACTCTGCCAGATGTCCCCCATGGGGACTGTAGGTGGCCGGCATAGCAGCTCTGACACCTCGCTGAACAGTGCTCTAAACGTACAGTGAGTGCTCCCCGAAGATGCTTAACTTGATACAGGAGGTCTGCAGTAGAGGCTGAGCTAGTGTGACTCCAGCAGCTATTTCATCCGTTCATCTATTTGTCTGTCCATCTGTCTGTCCATCCATCCATCCATCCATCCATCCATCCATCCATTACCTACCATCTGTCTATCTATCCATCTATCATTTTTATCTATCTATCTATCTATCATCTATCTATCTATGTATCTATGTATCTATCTATGTATCTATGTATCTATGTATCTATCTATCTATGTATCTATCTATGTATCTATCTATGTATCTATCTATGTATCTATGTATCTATCTATGTATCTATGTATCTATGTATCTATCTATGTATCTATGTATCTATGTATGTATGTATGTATGTATGTATCTATCTATCTATGTATCTATCTATGTATCTATCTATCTATCTATGTATCTATCTATCTATGTATCTATCTATGTATCTATCTATCTATGTATCTATCTATCTATGTATCTATCTATCTATGTATCTATCTATGTATCTATCTATCTATGTATCTATCTATGTATCTATCTATGTATCTATCTATGTATCTATCTATCTATGTATCTATCTATGTATCTATCTATCTATCTATCTATCTATCTATGTATCTATCTATGTATCTATCTATGTATCTATCTATGTATCTACCTATGTATCTGTATCTATCTATATATCATCTGTCTATGTATCTACTTATCTTCTATCTATGTTTCTGTGTATTTATCTATCTGGTGTTTTTTAAATTTTATTTTTATCTTATGTGCTTTGGTGTTCTGTTTGCATATTTCCATCTGTGTATAGGTGTCAGATGCTCTGGAACTGGAGTTACAGTCAGTTGTGATCTGCCACATGGGGGCTGAGAATTGAGTCCTCTGGAAGACCAACAGTGCTCTTAACAACTGAGCCATCTCTTTAACTCACCTTGTCTTCCCGCCCCCACGCCCATTGCTGGGAGATGCTAGGCAAGTCCTCTACCTCTGAGCCTCACCAATCTAAACAAACAGGTCTTAAAAGATTTTGTCCTTGAGATGAGCCAAGCACCAGGGACTCTTTCCTCACTGAGCTCAGTTTGGAACAGAATAAAGTCAGTGACGATCGGTAACCCTGAGAGCAGAAGCAGGTGTCAAGAAGGCAGCCTGGGGCAATGACAGCATGGGAGATTGTCAGGACATCGTAGCCCTCTTTCCAACTTGGATGAAGGCAAAGGTAGTCACGTGACGGAGTGGGTCATTTTTTCCTGTCCAGGCAGCAGGTGGAGTGTTGTAAGCATCTCATCTCCCTGAAGAATCAACTAGCCAGCTCTGTCTGCCAAGCTGTAGACAGGATTCTCACATCAGAGCTGCAAGAAAGAGGCTCAGAGAAGAGGAAGAGGCTGGCCTCAGCTTGCATAGAGGAGCCTAGCAGGGGTTCAAACCCAGGCCTGCCAACTCCAGGTCTTCTGGGCTTTGTGGAGATGAGAATACTCTCCTTCTTGCTGAGACAACAATGCACAGCGGGGGTACAGCTCCAGAGTTGTAGAGATCTCCTCCAAGAGGCAGACATGGGTAGCCAAGTTCCTGGTGTCCCTAACTCAGTCTCCATTTCAAGGTGAGCCCAGCCTTGCCCTGTTCTCTGTGGCTACTGCAAAACTGTAGGGGTGGGGGTAGAGCCTCCAGCTCCATGGGCAGACTATAGTTAGAACTCTGGTCACCTCCACCTTCTGTTTCCTTTCCTCTCCCTACTACCCTCCCTGCCACCTGCAAGCGGTCCCCAAGCCCCACCCCCACCCCCACCTCGGCTTCACCACAATTTAATGTCTCACTGAGCTGTCCTTATTTGACAAACAGGTGATTTTGTTAACGAGAAATAAACGAGATTCACAGGATGGGCGAGGCGTGCGGCAGCTGGTGTGAGGGCAAGATGTGCTGGGTTTATTAAAATAATATCTGGTCACTGCTCAGAGCACGGGGCCAGCGTGGAGAGGAGCACACTTCCCTTCCTGCTCTCCTCTGCTCCTCCCCACACACCCCTGCTCCTCCTCACACACCTCCTTGTCCCTGTCTTCTTCCAGAGCGTGGACAGGCACCACTGACATGGGGTGGGGGTAAGGATGGGGGTGGGGGAGGTTCACTGATGAGGTGGGATGTGCTCCCAGGTGTGTGAGTGTGTGACAGCCTGCACATGTATGTGTCTGGGAGCGAGAGTGTGTGTGGAGTGAGAGCTTGTGCGACAGAGAGGAGAGAGGGAGGGAAGGGAGTAGAAGCGTGGAGGGAGGAGAGAGGGGGAGATGGAAGCCATGGAGGGGCACGCAGGCCAGGAGAAAGGGGGAAGGAAGGCACAGAGGGTCAGGGGTCAGAATGTGATTGGGGTAGGGATAGCTGGAAGAGAGACAAAGAGAGGTGGATACAGAGAAAGGGAGAGAGACCGAGACATGAGAGAGAGAGAGAGAGAGAGAGAGAGAGAGACAGAGACAGAGAGAGACAGAGACACAGAGACAGAAACAGAGAGAGACACAGTGAGGGAAAGGAGGGAAAGGACTGGCAGGTGGCAAAGCGAGGCATTTAGAATCTACGGAGTGCCACCCATAGAGTCAAAGGGGTGAGGGCAAAGGCTCTGGGTAAGGAGGGAGAAGGAAAGAGAAAGGTGGCTTAGAACGGAGCCTCTGAGACAGGAGAAAGATGGGCAGGGTTTGGAGTGAGCGATGGCTGAGTGAAGAGCCGTGGGTTTCCTGCTCCGTGATCTGCAGTGGGTGCCCTTCCTCCCTATCCCTCAGCTTCTTCCCCAGACCCAGTTGGTGGATTTCCAGAGGGGAGGGGAGTTGAGAGGGAGCAGAGAGCCTAGATCAGGAGGTCCCTTCAAACCCCTTCCCTCCCCACCCACCTCACCGTAGAATGCCTCTTCCTCCTTTGTGCCTGGGCCTCCTGGATCTATTTTCAGGTTCAGGTTGAAAGCTGCTTGTCCAGGCTTCCTCATCTCCCACCCCAGGCGACTCTGCTCTGTCCCTGGTGGAGAACCCAGATTCTATTTAGAATGAGGGCTGAGGGCTGACAGTAGCGGGGTCGGGGGTAGGGTATATGTGGTGCTGCTTTGAAAAGAGGGCCTACCACCCACGGGAGGGGAGCCCAGAAGTGTGTTTCAGACATGCTGGATTCCTGAGCTTCAGCCAGGCTGGCCTCGGGGTCTGGGTCTCCCTGCCAGCAGCTTCTGGGTCACCCTGCACTGCTCCTGGAATCAGCCCCTCCCTCTACCTATGCCATTTCTCTTTCTGGGCAACTGGGGTGTCTTCACACAGCAATCAGGAACTGGCTGCAATTCTCTTGTCTAGGGAGAGAGGGTGGGCAGGAACTTTGATGGGTGGGGGGAGGATGGGACCCAGGTGGGGAGACGGTAGCTGGGCAAGGTGTAACTGTTGGGATAGTGGGGAGTGTGGTAAGCTTTGAGGATCGGGACGCCAGCAAGGAAGGAAGATAGAACTGTGACCAAGTTGGCAGAGCCAACGAGGTTCCAAGATGCCAGAGGCAGAAGCCGAGCCCAGCCCTGTTTCTGGCTGGGCCTCCCTGTCTCCATGACCCATCTTTGCAGCCCTTAGAGCACCCTTTGGCTGCCAATTTGTCAGTTTCTTTCCCATCTCCATCATCTTCTTTCTGGTCCCCATCCCCAGGCATGGAGGCCTTCCAGAACTCTGTCCTGCCCTCTGGCTTCTCTCCCTCCTCCACTTTGCTTTCATCTCTGTCTCTTCTTTCTGCACCTTGACCCCACCTCCCCAGGGCTTGGATTTAGTGACTGAAGTTCACACATCCCCTTTGGAAGAAATTTCTCCCAGGAGCGGCATGTGGCTCTGAGCCTGAGCCCCACATAGTAGGTGCAGCACACAGTAGGTCCACACCCCAGCAGATTTACCTTAATGCATCCTTCCAGGGAGGAGGAAACTGAAGCTAGCAGCACCCACACCCTTTTCTGGCAGTTTCCCTGTCTTGGGGTCTCACCTTCCCCATATGTCATCTCTCTCCCCATTCCTGTGCCCGCCCTCCTCCAACCCACCCCATCACCTTCCCCTCCAGTTCTCCAATACAAACAGTGTGGGGGCTGATGATGGGGAGGGAGATATCCTGAGACCCAGGACTGCAGGTGATGCTTAGTTAATAGCCGGCAGCTTCATGTCAGCCACATGTCTGAGTCGGGAGGCGGGCAGGGTGACAGGGTTTTCATAGAGACTTCTTAGAGCATTGTTACACAGAGGAGGAAAACACACCTGCCTTTAAGCACCTTGAGTCAGAGTGTACCTCTCTGGAAGTGTTTGCCTAGCATGTGTGAGGTACAGGTCCCACAGAGGCAAGAAGATCGGGAGTTCAAGGTGCCCTCAGTTACACAGCAAGTTCCAGGACAGCCTGGGCTATATGAAACTCTTGAAATTTCTTAAAATAACATTTTAATTGTGTGTGTGTGTGTGTGTGTGTTCGCACGTGCACACACACACAGAGGTCAGAGAGCAACTTTCTGGAGTCAGTTCTCTCTTTCCACCCTGTGGGATTTGGGAATCGAACTCAGATCATCAGGCTTGGTGGCAAGCGCCTTTACCTACAGAGGCATCCAGTTGGCCCTGAGGCTGTCTTGACCCCAGGAAAACAACCGAGAAAGAGGCTGCTCCGGCTGCTCCGTTAAAAACCATAAATCCACATCATGAGCCTCTTAGTCCCACGCAGTTCTTTCAGAAGTGGTGACTCAAAGTCTGACATAAATTGACCCAAATTACCAAAACAAAACAAACAGCCCACACACAGCAGTCTCCGCAGACAGCCTCTAAGTGTTTGCCCAGGAGTGGTAGGACCGGAAGTGAAACCCGGGAATGGTAGGACTGGAAGTGAAAGAAATAAGTAAGACTCTGTCCGTACACACATATATTCTTTTTAATGAGGGTCTAAGTGAGTCCATTGTTCTCGAATGGCTGTTTGTCCACAGATGCTGGCTGCACGGCTGACATGTGCCCCAACACAGTTGGCTCTTCTGAAGCACTGTGCCTTTATATTTTTACATTTAATTTCTTTTATGAGAAAGAATGCATTCATACTGTTTATGATGAACAGTAAGTGTAGCACCAGGGACAGGTAAACCTGTTACCTGTCCCCATGCTCCTGGATACCACCTCTGCTTCCTGGAGGGAAACAGTAATGCTTGCCTCTCATGGCCCTGGGGAGAGGGCGCTCGCCTTACTGGCAAGGACTCCATCCTGGATGAAGGTTGGAAGGTCCCCAATCTGGGCAGGTGGTCTCTCTGGCCAAAGTCCTGCTCTGGAACCCTCTTGCCAATCAATCCTTCTGACCTCCCCCATTGGTCAAGACCCAAAGAATGCCCCGCCCCCACTCCATTATTCCTGAGTCGAAGGCAATGTAAATTCAGGTATTATTGAATCCCTTCAGATAACATATTTCTGTGTTCCACTCTCAGCCAGAGCTGGCAGGACCTTGGAACTGATAGTTCTCTGCCGTTTCTCTTCCCCATCCCTAGATCCCTCTGAGCAAATTGGGTTGTCCAAGTAGGGTCTGGGCTGTTTCCTAATTCCTCCCTTTACCGAATTTACTTGTTAGGTCAACCAACAATGGTCTACCTTGTTAAGAAGCAAATTGCATTTTTAAAATGTGATTTTTGTGGGGGTTTGGACCATCGATGCCAGTAGCTAACCGTGGGGTCTCAAAGTTCCTTGTACCTCTCTCGGAATGAGACCCAGAGGTACCCAGAGTGGATGAATTCATTGCCTGATGTTCATCCAGCTTCCAGTGCTGCGACAAAACACCAGAGACTGGCTATCTTATAATATAGGAAGGACAAAAGCACTTAGCACCGTGTAGAGGAACCCTCAGTCATTCCCTCAGCCTCACTGCTTGGCCATGGGGGAGGATGTAAGGGAGAAGTTTAAACAAGGAAAGTACGGAGAGGCTGGCTTGTTCTTATGACAACTTCCTGGAGGCTACCAGTCTCTTTGCAGGTTTCTCAGGGACCCAACAACACTTTCTCAGTCAGCTCCACCTTTTAAGGGTTCCACACCAACCTAACACTAGTGCTCTCAGGACCAAACCTGCAACACATCCCCCACTATGTAGGGACCCCCCACCATATTGATTTTGATCCATTCCAGCAACTGTAGTCTAGTCTCATGTGGGCTCAGTAGCAGCTGGAGAAGCCTCCAGAATCCTTACCGTCACCTTCGTGAAAACGTCACAGATTCTCAGGTCTCCAGTGAAGTGGAAATTTCTGGTCGCTTTGGAGACTCAGTTGTGTCATGTGATGTTCTTCTGGAAGCCGTCTTATGAGAGGATGTTTTGCTGAGGCAGACACTTGAGAGGAAGCATGATGTTTGGACACAGTATACATATAACCCAACAGACAGTGACGACGTCTCCAGTTGGTTCGATGACAACACTTTGCTAGTCTTCGGTGATCTTGACTCCACGGACAGAAAAGCACAAAAGACCTCCTCTTGTTATTCCAGCTGCTTCTGGCTGTTTCTGCGGACTCGTGTTGATTTGGCAGAGCCTTGCAGTTTCTTCTGGATCTAGCAGCCGCTACTGATTCGTGTTTGATGTTTTGGACTGGACTGCTGATACCCTGACAATGAAGATTGGAATCGCCCCCAAAGAACTACTTCTAAACAAATCTATGTCCCCCTTGTCCTATTAACCATCTTCTTCCACTACCTCCGGTCAGTGGGCTAGAAGCATTTAAGAACCCTAAATAAAGTAGGTTTTGAAAAAAAATCAAAGCCTACAGGTGTCACCCCATGTTAGGCGCCATCTATAAAAAAATTTTTTTTTAAATTAAATTCTGTTTTTCCTTTCCCAGCCCCAGCTCCTGGAATGATAACTCTAAGGCTAAATGTTTATATGTCCTACCACTTGGTTAGTTACCTCTACTTCAGTCCTGACCTGCGTCTTCCTTTTTGCTCCTAAGCGTCTGTCTTGGTGTCTCTCTCAGCATCTCTCTGAATTCATCTACCTGCTAGTTTAGGTCTGTTTCCCTAACCCATCTCCCATCTCAGCTCCCTGCATCTCTCTTTTATCTCTTACTATTTCCCCAAATCCTGTCTCTTCCTGCCAGTGTCCCGCCTCCTATTCCCTGCCTCACCTTATTGACCATCGGCTTTTTTATTGACAGGTGATGCTTATAAGAGATTCTCTGTACGCTCCAGAGCTGGCAGGAACATAAGATATCACAAGATGTCATTGGCTGTGTAGCAGAAAGAGCTGATATAGTCAGTATGTGCACTTATCATTTCAACCTGGGCTTAAGTGTCTCATCGGTGGGATAAGCATGTGCATGTGTGTGTGTGTGTGTTTATACGTATGTGAGTGTATGTGTGTGTTTATGTGTATGTATGTATATGTGTGTTTTGTGTATGTGTGTATGTATATATTGTGTCTGTGTATCTGCATGTATGTGTGTGTTTATGTGTATATGTGTGTCTGTAAGTATCTGTGTGTGTGTATGTATGCTTATGTATATGTGTGTATGTGTATATTGTGTCTGTGTCTATATGTATGTGAGTGTATGTGTGTTTATGCATATGTATATATTGTGTCTGCGTGTATGTGTGTGTTTATGTGTATATGTGTGTGTGTGTCTGTGTATATGTATGTATATATTGTGTATGTGTATATTGTGTCTGTGTATATGTGTGTGTTTATGTGTGTGTGTGTCTGTGTGTGTGTGTTTTTGTGTATGTGTGTGTTTATGTGTATGTATGTGTATGTGTATATTGTGTCTGTATGTGTTTATGTGTATGTGTGTGTATGTTATTGTGTCTGTGTATATGTGTGTTTGTGTGTGTGTGTCCGTGTGTGCATGTATTTGTGTTTATGTGTGTATATGTATATTGTGTCTGTGTGTTTATGTGTTTCTCTGTGTGTATAAATGTGTGTGTGTGTTTGTGTATGTATATATGTGTGTGTATGTATGTGTGTACGTTGGGGAGGGTGTCAGGATAAACAGAGGGCTTAGGAATAACCAGACATTCTGCTCAGCGATTTTGGTCTGAATGTTCTATCTGACCCCAGAGCGGCCCCACCCTGACAGCTCCTGTCACCATCCTCTCAGCAGTAGAGGAGCCTGAAGGAGCTATGATAACAGCCTGGAGTGCATTCAGTCATGAGCTAGAATGGGAACAGGCATTGTCTCCTGCACGGCCTGAGGTGGGCCTCCCCTTCCAAGGGGAGGCTGTCAGGATGGCTCTTCCATCAGGGTGGTAATGGGCTGGGAATGTGATGTGTTCCCAGTGAACTGGATTCTGCCTCGGGCACCCTGTTCTTGCACACTCTACCTTCAGACACCATCGACCTTGGAGACCTGGGCCTGGGTCTAACTCCTTGTTTCTCTCTCCTCTTGTGTCTTGAAATGAACCAGAGCCACTGGAGAGATGCTGCTGGATTCGGTGCTGAAGCTGGGCAGAACAGACGAGTCACACCAATAGTGTCTGTTGTTCTGTGCTGAGTGGTTTTCTAAGTGTGAATCTCCGGTCGGTCCTACTATGCTCTCCGTTGTTACATTTCGTTCGGAAAAATCCTAGAACTTGGGAAAGGGCATATAGTGCCCGAATAGGGATTTGGAGATGGTTCTACAGTGTTGGAGTGTCATTGTTGACTAAGTATCAACACCCAATCTCTGGTTCCAGGTGTCTGCAGCTTAGTTCGGTAAACAGGATACAAGTGTGAATACCTCCAATCAGGAGCAAGAAGGGGGATAGTTTGAGGGGACTGTGGCGAATGAGTGAATGACATAATTTCCACGAGCGTATGAGAAGGAGAGCTCACAGCAGTCAGGGAGACAAGAGGAGTAATCTAGCTAAGTACGGGCTTTAATTTTTTAAAATATGTGTATCTGTGTGGGGATAAATGCATCATGTGTGCGCAGTACCCACAGAGACCAGAAGAGGGCATATATTTAAATTACAATTCCTAACAGTAGCACAACTGTGGTTATGATGTCGCACAGAAAATAGTTTTGTGGTGGGGGGGTCACCGGGACCCGAGGAAGTGAATTAAAGTGTCACAGCGTTAGGAAGATTGAGGACCACTGGCTTACAGGCACCCCTCCAGGGGTTGCCCTGCAAGGCTGTGCTTTCCCAAGAATCAGGAATCTGTCCTCTCCTGCATCTGTTCCCTCATCCCTCACCCTCAATTACCTTGATTCCACATCCTCTGAAGAGGGTCTGTTTTCCTGACTCCGAACCAGGATGTCTTCTGAATTCTTTGTCAACATGAGGGTGGGTGAGCTGGCCATTTTCTCTTAAAGCAGTGATTGGTGCTGCTGCTTAGGCCTAAACTGTATCTGCATTCCTGGGATTAGCCGTTTGTAAAGGGCAGGCCTCTGACCACTTTATACATATTTAGGCATGGGAGGTATCCAAGCCTCTGTGAGGTAACCAGTCTTCTGTGAGGTAACCAGTCCTCTGTGGGGTAACTAGTCCTCTGTGAGGTAACCAGTCCTCTGTGGGGTAACTAGTCCTCTGTGAGGTAACCAGTCCTCTGTGGGGTAACTAATCCTCTGTGATGTTACTCAGTTTCTGTGAGGTAACCAGTCCTCTGTGAGATGACCAGGCTTCTGTGAGATGATCAGGCCTTGGTGAGGTAACAAGGCCTCTGTGAGGTAACCAGGCCTCTGTGAGTTGACCAGTCTTCTGTGTGGTAAGCAGGCCTCTGTGAGTTGACCAGTTGTCTGTGGGGTAGACAGGCCTCTGTGAGATAAGCAGGCCTCTGTGAGGGGACCAGTCCTTTGTGAGGTAACCAGGCCACTGTGAGATGATCAGTCCTATGTGAGGTAACCAGGCCTCTGTGAATGACATAGCCAGACCTCTGTGAGGTGACCAGTCTTCTGTGAGTTGATCAATCTTTTGTGAGGTGAGTAGGCCTCTGTGAGGTGACCAGGCCACTGTGAGATGATTAGGCCTATGTGAGTTGACCAGTTGTCTGTGGAGTAGCCAGTCCTCTGTGAGGTAACCAGGCCTCTGTGAGATAATCAGGCCTCTGTGAGGTAACAAGGCCTCTATGATATAACCAAGCCTCTATGAGGTGACCTGTCTCCTGTGAGGTGACCAGGCCTCTGTGAGGTAGTCAGGCCTCTGTGAGGTAACAAGGCCTCTATGATGTAACCAGGCCTCTATGAAGTGACCAGTCTCCTGTGAGGTGACCAGGCCTCTGTGAGATAATCAGGCCTCTGTGAGGTAACAAGGCCTCTATGATGTAACCAGGCCTCTATGAGGTGACCTGTCTCCTGTGAGGTGACCAGGCCTCTGTGAGGTAACCAGGCCTTTGTAAGGTGACCAGGCCTCTGTGAGGTGACCAGGTCTATGTGAGGTGACCAGGCCTATGTGAGGTAACAAGGCCTCTATGATGTAACCAGGCCTCTATGAGGTGACCAGTCTCCTGTGAGGTGACCAGGCCTCTGTGAGGTAACCAGGCCTCTGTGAGGTAACAAGGCCTCTATGATGTAACCAAGCCTCTATGTGGTGACCAGTCTCCTGTGAGGTGACCAGGCCTCTGTGAGGTAACCAGGCCTCTGTGAGTTGACCAGTTGTCTGTGGTGTAGCCAGGCCTCTGTGAGGTGATCAGTCCTCTGTGAGGTTACCAGGCCTTTGTAAGGTGACCAGTCCTCTGTAAGGTGACCAGGTCTATGTGAGGTGACCAGGCCTCTGTGAGGTTACCAGGCCTCTGTAAGGTGACCAGGCCTCTGTGAGGTGACCAGGTCTATGTGAGGTGACCAGGCCTATGTGTGGTGACCAGGCCTCTGTGAGGTTAGTAAGCCAGTGTGAGGAAACCTGGTCTCTCTGAGCTTCCTGCCTTGTCTGTCCTCTGTAGATAGAGCAGGACAGACCTGGCAGCCTGAGGTGATGGAGGTGGTAGTGGCTCTGAGAAGAGCTGGGTGGGGAGGGAACACAGGGAGGGAGGTAATTAGGAACCAAGCATATCGCAAGTCTCTCAGCCACTCTGACACCTGGAGAGAGTGATCACACACTCGGAGTCAGCTTAGACAAGTGTGAAAGCCCTCACTCCATCTCTAGGAGGAGCAAGGAAGAAGGATCCACATGACAGCCCCTCACCCAGCACCGAGTCCCAGAGAGCCCTGAGGTCATCCTTGCCCTCTCCCTGTCTCCTTGATTGGTGACCCGGGTCAGGGAGCTGTGACTCAGAAGTGCAGAGGAACAGTGGGAATCCTGAAAAGACAAGGGCAAGGGTCCGGGATCAGTGCCCCAGAAGGAGACGTGAGGCAGGATCTCGCCCTGGCAGGCAATCAAGGCTAGGCAGATTTTAACAAGCCCTTCGCGGACTCAGGCCAGGACTCATCAAAAGTGCCAAAGCCAGCTTCCCTGGGCTGAAAAATTAGTCCCTAAGGAAAATGGGAAATTAGTGTGGGCTGAAAGGTTCTTGTGTCACATGGACGAGGTGAGAGTTATTACTCAACACCCCTGTCATGTGCCGGGCAATGAAGCAGAGGTTCAGAGAGGCTCCGCTAGTGGCCCAAGGGCACACAGTACCTATCTTGAATTCCCAGCATCCTCCACACCATTTCTCTCCTGAAAGGGAAGAGGCCACTGGCTCTGCATGGACAGGTTCTTAAAGGTCTAGGGAGGGGGTCCCTTCCCTTGTAAACAGGAATATGGTCCCCACTCAGCGGGGACAATTTCTTTGGAGGCCAGTGACTTGGGTTCCCAGGAAATGATAAAATTAGGGATTCCTCTTACTCTGATTTGAAAGCTGGGCCTGGGAGTGAGGCGGGAAGCCATCTTTCTGGGTCACAGGCTGTGGTCGTCTGGGAGACCAGGTATGCTCTTGCCTCCTTTGTTGGCCCACTTCTTTTCTGGAGCAGACATCAAAGGCTGGGCAAGGTGATCGGGGAGCTGAAGAGGCGGGGCAGCATGAGAAAGGCCCTAAAATGACCACTGAGCTCTCCCATGACCCTACCCCAAGCTCTTCCTGTTTCTAGAAACTTCTACAGTTGCTCTAGCCTCATTTTAGAAGATCTGGACTACTGAACAGGGTTTTCAAGACTGAGGTCTCAATGCGTGACATGACCACTAGGAGGGCTTTCCCTGACCACAGTCACATCACCCAGCTTTCCCAGGAGCCCCAGCTGCAACCTTCATACAAGTTAACAGATAAATAAGTTCAGTGTGTCTCTCTTGCAGTCCCTGCCTTCAGGAGGGACTACTATTTAATGATTACAATATTGGCTGTCTTGATGATGGGAAGGCCTGACCTATAGCATGTACGTGGGTTACAGAACCAGATAAATCTGGGTTCAAATCCCAGTTCTGCCCCTTACTAGCTGTATGACCTTAGGCAAGATGCTTAACTTCTCTGTGTCTTCATTTCCCCAGTTGAAAAACAAAGGTAGAATCATATCTTCTTCCCCAGCTGCTGTTCTGTTCCAAAGACGATGCCGGCAAGTCCCGAATTCTCTCCAGCTATCGTGATGAACACCTTACAAAAGAAAGAAGTCCTGCGCAGAGAAAGGTACCAAGAGGAGGCACCTGGGAAGGGCTCTTGCCACCAAGCCTGAAGGCCTGAGTTTGATCCTTAAAGCTCACATGCCAAAAGGAATGGAACAGCTTCTGAGAGCTACCCTCTGACCTCCAAATATGTGTCTCCTTCACACACACACACACACACACACACACACACAGATAAATAAATGTATGGAATTTTTAAAAGAAACAGGCTACAAGTGGGTTGGGAACTGCTTGTCCTGGCTCCCAGCATTCCTTCTGTGAGAAGCTGGACTAGGTTCAGGAGGTCATCGGATGCTATTCAGGGCCCTGAGTGAGTCCAGGCACAGATGGACTTTAAATGTGGAAACGGGGCTGACAGATGGAGGACCGAGTCTCCAGACAAGCTCGCACCTGTGTTCCAGGTAATGGACAGTCGCTCTGTTTATAGAAACAGAGCTGGGGAATGATTCGAGGGCCCCGAAGGGAAGAGTCCGGTGGATGGAGGTTTTCCCACACAGCAGAAGCCTATAGCCCAGTATAGCATAGCACAGCACAGCACAGCACAGCACAGCACAGCACAGCACAGCATAGCACAGCAGCTGCTGTGAATGGTTCAGGGTAGAGCTTCTCCAGGGTTTCATCACTGAGAAAGGTCAGCCAGTGGAAGGAGAGAGAAGGGACAGGGCCAGCCAGTGGAGGGAGGGAGGGGGACAGGGTTAGTCAGTGGAGGGAGAGATAGGGAACAGAAGTGAGGCTCCCAGCCTTGGGTATCTGCCCTTTTGCCTTTGTCCCAGGAAGTCTTGAGAAAGCCTGGTACTGGTTGTCCCAGCTGGGGTGAGCACTGAGCTACTGGCATCCAGTGCTCAGAGCCCAGCAAAGCTGCAAGAATCCTGCCATTGCAGCACAGCTCCTTCCCCAGATAGAGAAGCATCCAGCCCTTAGGGTCAGAAGCCCTGGGGTGGGAAGCCACACCAAGCGAATGCAGACGTATAAGGATGCCCATTTCTTGAGACTGCTGGATGAGAATGAGACTTTGGGGAAGCTGCCCAAAGCATCACGTGCTCTGTGATTGGATAAAGTTATTGGTGACAAATGTAAGGGGCCACAATGTGTCTGGGTGGGATGGGGGAGGGGTGGCACCTGTGTGCCTTAAATCCTTCATAGCAACAGCACACAGTCCCCTGGTTTGGAAAAGCAAGAGTTAGAATTGTTTGGTCTGGGGAATGAAACACAGGACAACCAACATGCCGGCAAGCATTCTACTGAGGTAAACACGCAGTCCTTGTTTTTGTGTTTTGAGACAAAGTCCTCTGTCCAAGCTGACCTTAGGCATCGGAGGATGACCTTGAACTCTCAATCCTCTGCTTCCACCTCTCCAGTCCTGGGATCACAGGCAGCACACCCACACTGGAGGTGGAAACCTGGGCTCCTTGAAGGCTAAACAGGCTCTGTATTACTGAGCCATCCATGCAAGAGAAAGCCAAATGAGGTGGCACGGTGAGTGTGTGTGTGTGTGTGTGTGTGTGTGTGTGTGCATGTGTGTGAGTGTGTGTGTGTGCATGTGTGTGAGTGTACGCCCACGTGTGTGTGTGTATGTGCGTGCATGTGCATGAGTGTGTGTGTGTGTGTGGTTGACTGATCATTCATGGAACTATGAATGGGTGAGAGACGGCCTCCTGTGTGGGCGTGCACGGGCATGAGTGGGCACAGCCCTCATGCCCACCCACTTAAACACGTCCTCACATCTGTGCATTTGTGGTTATGTGTGGTACACCACGGAGCACCTATATTTTATTAAAGATCTTGTCCTCCTTTTATTCCACATCTCCCCTCTCCCCTACCCCCTCTGTCCTTTGGCCCAGGTGTGCTGGGTAGCCACCCCCAAGGACGCTGCAAACTGGTTTGGGGCCTGCCCAGCAGGTGGGAGGCAGCTTGGAGCAGGCTCTGAGCAGGTGAAAATTCGGCCTCAGCACCTCACCCTCCCCACTGAGCCCCAATAAGAAAGGAATTGCCTCCCGGCTCTCCCCTAATCCCTCAGCACACACCTTCCCCCACCACCTCTCTATCCAACAACAAAGGGCTATCCCTGCTTGTGACCGGTTGCAACCTGATTTCTTAGGTTAGAACTAGGGGGCAGGGAAGATAGCTGAGTAAGAGGTGCATAGGGACAGTCTCTCCTGGCCCGTTCCTTCCCGTCAGAAGGGAGAGACAAGACCCAGCAGAAGGAGCATTGGACAGAAATGGATTGCTACCATGCCTAATATGACCACCTCCTTAATGATGGAACGCTAGCCTGCCAAATAAGACCACCTCCCTAATGATCAACAATCAATGCCTCTTTAGACTTATTCATATGTGCTGAGAGCCAGGAGACAAGGGGGATGGGGAATCCTTTCTCCGTCCTGGGCAGGCTCTGGCAGGAGCTGATTCAGATGCATTGAAGAGACTTGAGGTTGATCCACCTGTTAATCAAATGAGTATGCCCTTCTGTAGCATTAGAGGTCCTGAGTGACAGTGTCCAGGTGGACAGGACCAGGGAAACTTCACATGGGCACAGCTGTGTGGGGGACGAAGAGTGTGAGGAGGTGAAGATGTCAAAGTGGGGCCTTTTGGAAGAGAGGTCACAGATTAAGAAAGAGTCCGGCTTGGTCCTTGTGAGCCCAGAGCTGTAGGATGTCTTGGGGGCTGTGGGCTCTTCTTGGCTGGGTTTGCACTTGTCTTTCCAATCTTTCCTGTGTTTCTGCCCCGTCCACTCTCTCTCCAGATGCTTTCCTCACTTCTGCAGACCCACATCTGTGCTTTCATCCCTTTATCCACCCATCCACGCCTAGCACTCACCCAACTCCTCTACCATGCACCAGTCCACCTATGCATACACCCAGCTACTCATGTGTCCATGCATTCATGCATGCATACGTCCATCCATCCACCCATTCATGCACCCATCCACCCATCCAACCATCAGTGTACCCATCCATCCATCTATGCATCCATCCATCCATCCATCCATCCATCCATCCATCCATCCATCCACTCACCCATCCATCCATCCACCCACCCACCCACCCATCCATCCATCCATCCATCCATCCATCCACTCACCCATCCATCCATCCATCCATCCATCCATCCATCCATCCATCCATGCACGCATCCATCCAGCATCCATCGACATCCTCCTCCCTAGCCACCAGCTTTGTACCCGCCCGACAACCCGCACTTGCACCCATCCATTCATTGAATTATCTCCCATCTGCTATCTGCTCCCTTGCCTACATATGCCTTTATATTTTCACTGCACCCTAACCATTCATTTCCAGCTCTCCACAGCAAATGTAACTGCCCTAGCCTACACCTGTTAGCCAGTCCTTTATTTATCTACCTCTGGGCATCCACACATCCATTGCCCACCTCTCTACCCACTCATCCACACACCCACGCAATTACCATTCAGCTTAGAGTCATATCTGTAACCACCCAGTCAAACATCTATCAAAAGCCCACCTTCCCGCTCACTCGCTCATCCCCTGCATCCTTCCTGAGGACAGATTCAGGCCTCTTGTACAGGTGGCTGGGGGCAGGGGGCCTGCACCATTGTCAGGACTCAACCCCACCCCACAAGGAGGCCTGCAGGAATGAGGATGGTAGAAAATGTGGCAGTAATTCAGACACTGTCTCCTCTGGGGTTAAAAGACCAGCCCCTGAGTGGAAGGAAAAGGGGAGAAAGGGAGGAGGAAATCTGAGGGAAGAAATGGAGGAGAGGAAAAGGGATGAATGAACAAGCTAAAGAGGGAGGAGGAGGAAGGGGAGGAAGAGGAAGAGGAGAAGGAAGAGGAGGGAGAGCAAGAGGGGGAAGAGGGGAGGAAGAGGAATGGAAAGAGGAAGAAGAGGAAGGGAAGGAGAAGGAAGAGGAAGAGGGAGGGGAGGAGAAGGAAAAGGAAGGAGGGGAAGAGGAAAGGAAGGAGGAAAAGGAGGAGGAAGGGGAGAAAGAGGAAGAGGAGAAGGAAGAGGAGGGAGGGCAAGAGGGGGAAGAGGGGAGGAAGAGGAATGGAAGGAGGAAGAGGAAGAAGGGAAGGAGAAAGAAGAGGAGGAGGAGGAAAAGGAGGAAGGAAGGGAGAAGGAAGAGGGAAGAAAGGAGGAAGAGGAAAAGGGAGGGGAGGAGGAGGAAGAGGCAGCTTAGGCTGCAGTGTGGGCTGTACCTGAACTGCACTGCCAATTACCCATCTTGAGCCCTGGCAAGCTCTGTCCCTGGAAATTACCTTTTAATTCTTTAATTACATTGTCCTCACCTGCCTTTCAGTCCTCATCCTCACAGTCTTGGGAGCCGTAAATTAGGAGCGCCGGCCTGGCTCACCTCCACGCCCATCCCTGGCTATTTTTATCTGCCCTAGGTCCTTCGAGGTGCTTCATCTGTTTCCTCTCTCTCAGAGCATCTCAGCTAATCTATAATCAGACCTGGCACTGTCTCCTGGGCTTGGAGGAAGCTGAGCCTGGATCATCCTATCTGAGTGACTCTGGACAAGCGTCTGCACCTTTCAGAACCTCAGTTTCCCCAACTGTAACTTAGGCATTGAAAAAAAAACATGGGCTGGAAATGGCTTGCCTGGTATGCATGATACCTTGGGCTTGATCCCTATAGCACTGCGTAAACTGGGTGTGGTGGTGCACACATATGATCTCATTTGGAGGTGGGAGGGCCAGATCATTCTTAGCTGCACATTGAGTTTGGGGCCAGCCTGGGCTACACGAGACACAGATTGCCTCCATCTGTCTTCATTATAAGGCTTAATTGAGCTGATTTGTGAGGTGATTGGTCCCTGGGTTTCGGAGCGTGTGATAATGGGTCTCAGTCTGGCAGGGACATGGGAAATGGCCTCGGTCTAAGGTGCCACAGCAGGGTCTCTGGGAGACCTGGTCTTGACAAATGGGAGCATAGCCTCCCCAGCCCACGAGTCACTATCAGAGACTGTAGGGCTTTGCCAGAGCCCATGGTGCAGCTGAGACCAGGGCCAGTGGCATCAGCAAAGAGCATCAAAGAAATTAAGGCAGTCCTGCGTCACTTTCAACAGAACACTCAGCATCTTCATAGGACATCCCGACCCCTCAAAGATCCCTAGGATCCTTGGTTTGAGGCTGAGGAATTGGTGACTTAACTAGTTCTTTGTGTCTGTGTGTATGCTTGTGTGTCCATTTGTGTGTGTATGGGTGGACACAGGTGTGCATCTCTCTCTGTATGCATGGGCATCTGTCTCTGGGTGCAACGCACGTGTCTGTGTGCATGTGTGTGTGTGTGTGTGTCTGTCTCCATGTGCATGTGTGTGCATGTGTATGAGCATGTATCTGTGTGTTCAAGTGAGTGCGTGTGTCGGAGTGTGTATATGTGCATGAGTCTGTGTGTGTCTGTGTGAGAGTATGTGTCTGTGTGTGTCGGGGGCATCTGTCTCTGGCCACATGCATGTGTGAGTGTGTCTGTATAAGTGTGGTGTATGTATGCTTGCATGTGTGTGTGTGTGTGCCTGTGTGTGCATGTGCATGTGTCTGTATGTGCATGTGTGAGTGTGTGTCTGTGTAGGCATGGTGTCTGTCTCTGTACCCATGCTTGCGTGTGAGCATGTGCCCGTGTGGGTCTTTGCATTCATATACCTGTGCTCTTACGTGTGGAAACCAGAGGAAGACACTGCAGGCTCTCCCTCCGTCACTCTTTACCTTACATTTGAAACAAGGTTTCACTGAGCCTCTAGCAGCCTCATTCTGCTAAGGGCTGGTCACTAACCTCCTGTCATCCCCCTGTCTCCACTCCGAAATGCTTCAGTCACAGGCACAAAGCACACATAGACGTGCCCAGTTTTTATATGGATGCTGGGAATTTGAAGTGAGATTCTCATGCTTGCAGAGCAAGTACTTTCTTCTACTGAGCTGTGTCTCCAGATCCTAGGTACCCATATTTATGGCTGCATTATTCACAGAAGTCATCATAGAACCTACATAGGTCTCATAAAACAGATACAGAAATTGTGATATATATTAGCAGTATATATTAATATATAATATTACATTAATACATATTAGTTAAGTCATAGAATTAATGCAGGTGCCATTAACAGATACGGAAAATATACATACAGATATATATGTATACATATACATCACATTTTCCGTATCTGTTTATGGCGCCTGCATTGACTCTATGACTTAACTAACATATGTTAATGTAATGTTATATATTAATATATACTGATAGTATATATCAAATGTTCTGTATCTGTCTTATGACACCTATGTAGATTGTATGACTTGGCTAATAAATATTAACATGTTATATATGTATGCATATTTATGCATGTAGACATACCACCACACACAAACCACACAGTATTACTCAGCCATGAAGAAGAAAGAAATGAAGTCATGACAGGAAAAATGGATGGAACTGAAGACCGTGACACGTGGGCAAAACAAAGTCACAAACAGCATGTTTTCTTTCATACACAGAGTCTAGAATTTATCTCGGGATGATTACCATGTTACTATCTTATGTGTGTCATATCATCTTTATTTCATCCACTCACATTTATATTTTATTTGTGTCTGTTCAGATAAATATACAGACCCTTTCAAATACCTTGCAGCACCAAGTCCCGTGGAGACACAGTCCTGAAGAAGGACGTCAAGCCTAGTGATTAGATTCATTGTGTGAGCTGAGAGGCTCACTGGCTGCCTTTTCACCTGCTCTATTGTGACTAGTATAGCTACAAAATATAAAAAGCTCTCCCAATTCAATAACAAGACACCCAGCCATCCAAAGGAGTGGATCCCCAACACACAACAGCATGGATGTGAATGGAGTCAGGAAAAGGCCTGGAGAGATGGTTCAGTGGTTAGGAGCACTGCCTGCTCTTGCAGAGGACCTGAGTTTGGTTCCCAGCAGCCACTTGGAGGCTCACAACCATCTATAACTCCAGTTCCAGGGAATCTAATGTCCTATTTTGACCTCACTGGGTTCGACACACATGTGGAATGCATGCACATGCAGACATAAATAAAGATATATTTTAAAGAAGGAAGAAAGAGTTGTTTAAATGGCATGACTCTTTGGATAATTGAAAAGTCACGGTTAACGTGACAGACAGCAGAATCTGGTGGTCTGGGGTTGGAAACACAGGGGGAAGGGCTGGGCTTCCCAGAAACACCTATTGCCCCATGGAACCTCTCTGATCTCAGGCCCCTCCATCATGGATCAGAACAGGCTGATTACAGACCCATAATCCCTTAGACTCTATTATTCATCAACTGCACCTCAAGGAAGCCGGTGACTAGAGGTCCCACGTCCTCCACCTCTGGCATCTTCGTCCTTAGAAGGCGTCTCTAGGAGTTATCCAAGCTGTGGGCAGAGATTGATAAACGTTAACGGTCCTCAAAGACTGTGTATTACAGTGAGTAATTACACACAGGCAAACTGTCCAGTGGTAGGGGCGGGAGAAGCTAGTGGTAGTCCGTACCGGGGATGTATGGCCGTGAGATCTACTAAGATAGTTTAACAACGTGGGAAACTGTCGCGGTTCTACATCTGCAGAAAGACAAAGGTTGATGGTTGTGGCTGCAGGCCAGGCACCTTTGTGGGATCCAGGCTTGGCTTCATGCCAGCGAGGTTGTCTGTGAATCACAGAGCTTCTGTTTCCTCCTGTGTGGCAGAGACAGCTTACACTCACCGTGTAGGTGGGTGTCAGAGTGAATAAGACAACACCAGTGGACAGCTTAGATGAGGCAGAGGCTTATAGACCTGTGTGTGTGTGTGTGTGTGTGTGTGTGTGTGTGTGTCTGGCTTATATTTCTCTTCTGTTCACCGTGTGTATTTTCCAGCCACTCTATTCTGCGGTGCAGTACTTGTGGACGTTGAATTTTAAAAGGTAGGACTGGGGCTGGTGAGATGGCTCAGTGGTTAAGAGCACTGACTACTCTTCCAGAGGTCATGAGTTCAAATCCCAGCAACCACATGGTGGCTCACAACCATCCACAATGAGATCTGATGGCCTCTTACAGGGTGTTTGAAGACAGCTACAGTGTACATACATGTAATAAATAAACAAATAAGTAAATACATAACCTTCAAAAAAAATTTAAAAAAAAAGAATTGTGTCTTTAAAAAATAAATAAATAAAATAAAAAATAAAAGGTAGGACTGGCAAGATGCTTCAGCGGGTAAAAGCACTAGCCACTGTCATGGTTTGAATATGGTTGGCCCAGGGACTAGCACTATTAGAGGGTGTGGCCTTGACAGATAGGCGTGTCCTTGTTGGAGTGGGCGTGGCCTGTTGGAGTGGGTGTGGCCTCGTTGGAGTGGGTGTGGCCTTGTTGGAGTAGATGTGGTCTTGTTGGAGTGGGTGTGTCACTGTGGGCGTGGGCTTTAAGACCCTTATCCTAGCTGCCTGAAAGTCAGTCTTCCACTAGCAGCCTGAAGATGTAGAACTCTCAGCTCCTCCTACACCATGCCTGCCTGCATGCTGCCATGCTCTTCCCTTGATGATAATGGACTGAACCTCTGAACCTGTAAGCCAGCCCCAATTAAATGTCATCCTTATAAGAGTTGCCTTGGTCATGGTATCTGTTCACAGCAGTAAACCCTAAGACAGCCACCAAGCCTGATGACCCGAGCTCCAGCCTCAGGACCCGCAAGGTGGAAGGACAGACCAACTCTACAGTTATCCTCTGAGTTTTGCAGGCTTATTGTAACTTGCCCATGTCTGCACAGATACATGTCTATTTACACAAAATGAACAAATACATATAATTTTAAAAGGACTTGGAAATTGCAAGGACCTTTGCGTTCTTTTCGGGAGCCCAGGCTGTCCTCCCTCTTACTCTTCATGTAGCCAAGGTTGACCTTGGACTCCTGATCCTCCTGCCTCTACTTCTCTGAGTGCTGAGATTGAGAATGAACGCTATCCTTTCCCTATTTATGTAGTGTCGGGGAATAGAACCATGGGACGTGTGCAAAGCCAGGCAGGTACTCGACCCACTGAGCCACATCCCTAGCCTCTACATTGAGAATTATGCTGGGGATGCAAAGATGGAGGCTGTATCAAATTCTTTCTGAGGGTTTATAACGTTTAGAGCACGGACATGGAGAACCGTAGTGCGAGGCAGTAAACAACCGTGCATGAAGAACACTATGCTGGTGTTTTGCATATCTCAAAGGCAGAAGAGCGGCTTGCCTGGGAGCAGGGGGGGGGGTGGGGGTGGCAGTGGAGGGAGACACTGCTCACAGTGAGCTGTGTGGCAGGGAAGATGGTAGGCTGTTGTCCGTAGAGCCAGTTGACTGCAGAGGCTGGCAAGGGTTGTGTTTGATGTCAGCGGGGGGGGGGGGGGGGCCAGCCCTCGTGAAGGTCTTGGTTCATTGAGAAGCATTTTTACGAGGCTTTTTGTTTAAGTCTTTGGTTATATCTCCTACACACACACACACACACATACACACACACACACACACACACTTAAACCCATGAAACACAGAGGTGGCCTCAACTTCAAACTTTATGAATTGTGGTGGGAACAGGGACAGGAGTGTGGAAAGATTCCATTGAAGTCTCCCAGCTCATGGTGGGACCCTGACTCAAGCCGAGGCTTCATTTTCCTATCATACAGGAAAGTTGAGGCTGGGAAATCTGGGTCTCTCCTCTTCCCCAGTAGGGAGCTATAGATGGTTTCACTAGAGAGCTCAAGAGTGACTTTGTTCAAGATGCCATCCTCCTGAAGGAGGTGGGTGAGAGCGATCTTCATTTCATGTTCCTATCCAAGGTAGTGGGCACCACCCACCTTGCTTAGTCTTCCTGGTTCTGGATGCCCAGTAGGAATATGAAGATAGTCTCTCTCTCTCTCTCTCTCTCTCTCTCTCTCTCTCTCTCTCTCTCTCTCTCCCTCCCTCCCTCCCTCCCTCCCTCCCTCCCTCCTTGAGAAGGTATTTGGGAAGTAGGTGAGGAAGTTGAAGGTTGGATTACAACCTTCAAGTTTGACCATTTACGAGGGGTGAGACACCTGCTCCATACCATATGTCTCTTGTATTAACAAAGATGGGAGAGAGAGAGAGAGAGAGAGAGAGAGAGAGAGAGAGAGAGAGAGGAGAGAGAGAGAGAGAGAGAGAGAGGAGAGAGAGAGAGAGAGAGAGAGAGAGAGAGAGAGAGAGAGAGAGAGCTCTAAAATTTCATCTCAGACTCAAGTGGAGATTAGCCCTGCCAAAATAGCTGTCTTATTGATAACAATAACGATGGCGATTACCGTGTTTTATTTTTCAATTGTAATTATTGCACGTTAAATCATTAACGTTCATTATCCCTACAGTGCGTAATTAGGACAATGGCAGAGAGCTTGCTCTCCACCGTAATGAAGTTTTTATAATTGTGATTTATTGGCGTCAAATTGCCTTTCTTAAAAAACGAACCCGCGCATCACACTCTTTAATTCTGGGGGAAGGAGTGGCGATTATTTTTAATTAATGTTTTGTGTTTCGCCACAACAGGGGAGAGAGCTGCCCCACTAATCTGCTTTGGAGTCTGTGAAAAAGTTGGAGTCTGAGGCAGCCAGCGTCTGTCTCCTCATCCCCAACCCAGCTTCTGTGCTCTCCTTCCAGGCAGCAGTTGCAAGGGGCCACAGGTAATAACATCATTAGCCCAGAAGAGAATGGCATGTGTAACTTAAGCCATTCTGTCACTAAGGAGATATCTATCAATCTATCTATCTATCTATCTATCTATCTATCTATCTATCATCTACTATATATCTATATGTGTATGTATGTGTATAACACACACACACACACATACACACACACACACACATTTTTCCCTTCCTTGAAAATGGCTGAGTCTCCAGCCTCTGCCTTGAGAACAGAGCACAGAGATCTGCTCTGGGTAGCATCAGTTTATGTGGCAAGTCCTTGCCCTTCCTCATTCATGACCTGCCTAGTTGAGGATGTGACGTGTGTGTGTGTGTGTGTGTGTGTGTGTGTGTGTGTGTGTGTACATGTGCACTCACATGGAGAAGCCAGAGGTCCATCTTCCTCAATCAATTTCCAATTATCATTATTCACTTTATTTTGAGACAGGGTCTCACTGTGTAGCTTTGGTTAACCTGGAGTTCATCATGTGCACTGGGCTGGCCTCGAACTCACAGAGATCCACCTGCCTCTGCCTCCCTCTGCTAGGATTGAAGGCCTGTATCACCACACCTGGCTCACTGGTTTCTGTTCTTGTTTTTTAAGATAGGGTCTTTCATTGAATCTGTAGTTTGTTAGACCAGCTGACCTGAGAGCTCCAGGAATCTTCCTGTTATTGTCTCTCTAACCCCTCCTCCAACCTGATTTTAAAAACAGGGCTTCTGGGGGATCTGTTTCTCATGCTTATACATGAAGGGCAGAGCATCTTCCCAGTCTCCCAACCCCAAACTGTCTCTGTCTCTGTCTCTTCCTTCTTTCCTTCTTTTCTTCTTTCCCTCTTTCCTTCCTTCCTTCCTTCCTTCCTTCCTTCCTTCCTTCCTTCCCTCATCTTTTTTTCCCAGACAGGATTTCTCTGTATAGCCCTGGCTGTCCTAGAACTTGCTCCATAGGCCTGGCAGATCTGCTTGCCTCTGCCTCTGATTGCTGGTATCAAAGGCATGCACCACCACTGACCTGCCTCCCAGATTGTCTTTCTTTCTTTTTTTTTTTAAGATTTATTTATTTATTATATATGAATACACTGTAGCTGTCTTCAGACACACCAGAAGAGGGCATCAGATCCCATTACAGATGGTTGTGAGCCACCATGTGGTTGCTGGGATTTGAACTCAGGACCTCTGGAAGTGCAGTCAGTGCTCTTAACCACTGAGCCATCTCTCCAGCCCCCAGATTGTTTTTCTGGGGGTAGGGTTCTACATCTTGTTTCTGAAAAGCCTGAGGGAGGAGGTGCAGGGCATTTATTTGTTTCTTTCTGCTTTTGCTTAGGGCTAAGATTTGACCCACGGAAATGACATTTTTTTTAAAGATGCTTATTTAAAGTGTATGTGTGTTTTGTCTGCATGCGTGTCTGTATACCATGTGTGTGCCTCATCCCAGAGGAGGCCAGAAAAGCTCATCAGATGCCCTGTAATTGGATTTATAGGTAGTTGTGAGCCACTATGTAGGTGCTGGGAATCAAACCTAGGTCCTCTGGAAGAGCAACCAGTGCTCTCAATTGCTGAATCTCTCCAGGCTCCAGAAATGGTAATTTAATAGCTCGGAGGAGCTTCTCCGATGGTGTGGTAATCAAGAGATTCCTCCCCACATAAAGAGAGAGAAAGGCTAGCACTGGAGAGGTGACTGGGTAAGCAGGAAGTGTGCGTTTGGAGAGATGGTAGAGAGGAAGTGAGCTTGAGAAAGGACTTCCCTGTCATCTACATGCACCTGCCCAAGATGGCAGATAGCATCCACACTGAGTCTTTCTAGATCTCAAATAGCTGCTCTCTCTCTACTGCCCTCCTACCTGCCCTCCATGGACTCCTGTCAGTCATTCATATTCAACTAAACACAAGACCAGTCCTATCTTTTGACTCCTTAACTTGGTCTTGGCTTTGTTGGGGGGTAGAAAGGATTAATCTCATACTTGAAACATGAGATCTCTCTTCCTTCTTCAGGGACACTTGTGGACTTTCCCCTCTGGTTGGCTAAGTGGCTTTTTTGACCTGGAGCTTGGATTTGGAGTGGCAGCTGGGATCTGATGTCATGTCTATGCTGAGGTTCCGGGAGGACATACAGTCCCCCGCCCCCTCTCTGTAGGAAGGCATATGTAGCTCAGTCACCTCGTGACTGAAGGAATGGGATTCAGGGCAGATCCTCCTATGTCCGATGAAGGGTGATGGGGCTGGGGACACAACCAGGAACAAAGTGACAATTGCTGCACTAGGGATCAAGTTAGGCAGCCGGAGGGAACCGTGGTATCCGCTAGTCTCCTCAGCCTTTAATTCTGATCTTGAGGCTCTGAATACTGTGCTGAAAACTGAACTGAGCACAACCCCCTCCCACCCCACCCCACACACACACGTTTTTGAGACAGGGTTTCTCTGTGTAGCTCTGACTGTCTTGGAACTCACTCTGTAGACCAAGCTGGCCTTGAACTCAGAGAGATCCGATTGCCTCTCCCCCCCCCCACCCCGGGTGCTGGGATTAAAGTCATACACCACCACTGCCTGGTGAGCTGAGCCATCTTAAAGGTTCTCAAGTGGTTGCAACCCACCCTGGGATATCCGGACTCATTTTTCCAATGTTCTGCCTGTTTGAACGGAGTTCCTCTTTCTTACCCTCAGGATGGGAATTCTGAGTTGCTTGGATCATCTAGGATCTTAGTCCAGCTTTGTTGGTTATGGGTCTGAAAACCTTACAGATGGAGGGAGCCTGGGAAGTCACTGGAGTTTCAGATTCTGTGAGAGACCCTGTCTCAAAAATATAAAGTGGGAAGAGATAGAGGCAGACACCGATGTTTGACCTCCTCTGCCCTCCACATGCACATATGCCCAAGGACCTTGTCTCAGTTAGGGTTTACTGCTGTGAACAGACACCATGACTAAGGCAACTCTTATAAGGACAACATTTAATTGGGGCTGGCTTACAGGTTTAGAGGTTCAGTCCATTATCATCAAGGTGGGAGCATGGCAGCGTCCAGGCAGGCACAGTGCAGGAGATGCTGAGAGTTCTACATCTTCATCTGAAGGCTGCTAGTGGAAGATTGACTTTCAGGCAGCTAGGGTAAGAGTTTTAAAGCCCATGCCCACAGTGACACACCTAATCCAACAAGGCCACACCCACTCCAACAGGGCCACACTTTCTAATAGTGCCACACTCTGGGCCAAGCATATACAAACCATCACAGAGTTCATGGGCACACATGGACACACTCCCACGGAAGGTGGACAGCTTCAAACCGAATATGCCCATACACATGATCCTGGCAGAACATTCCAGAGAAAGGGCTGGAGACCACGCTTGGGTTTGTTTGCATCTTTGTTCTCATTTTTCTTTCTTTTTTTTTTTTTTTCGAGACAGGGTTTCTCTGTGTAGCCCTGGCTGTCCTGGAACTCACTCTGTAGACCAGGCTGGCCTCGAACTCAGAAATCCGCCTGCCTCTGCCTCCCAAGTGCTGGGATTAAAGGCGTGCGCCACCACCGCCCGGCCTGTTCTCATTTTTCTATCCTTCTCGCCTCCACTTTCTTTTTCCTCCTCCACCACAGTTCCCAGTCTGGGTTAATCTCTTCTTCATCGGTCCCCATCAGACAGGGACTCTTAGAGTCCGGGTGTACCCTTGTCCTTAGGCTCTGAGTCTCACCCTGGGTTACAGTGGGACAGAGTTTGCACTCTGGCGAAGAAAGCCAAACCCAAACCCCAGAGGACTTTGAGGAACGAATCTGGCCCCTGAACCTTGCCTCAGAGTCCGATGCACTACCAGCTGAGAGCCCTCAGCAAGCAGCCAAGGCTGTCCTACTTCCCTCCATAAAGAGGAAGCTGGGGTTCTCTCTTCACAGGCCACCTGAGGGCCAAATGCACCAATCTCCAGAAACGTACTTAGCATCCTGCCCCGCTCACAGGAGCCTAAAGAAAATTCACTCGCCCCCCCTCCCCGCCCCCTTTCACTAATGAATCTCTATATTTAAAGTGAGGTCTGTGGCTCCGGAGTAGGAGAGCTGCGGGGAGGGAGAGGAGGCTGCGTTCCTGATGGAGAGAAAGGTGGGCGGCGTCAATCTAATTTCTCAGCTAAAGCTACAATTTGCCAGCCCTTGTAATTATTATTTTTATTATGGATACAAATTAAAAATAAACCGAGTGTCGCAATCACAGCAGGAATTAGAGTCCTTCCCTAATTGTTATCTTCAAATCAATCCAGCTTTTCCTCCGCTCAGCTTGCCGAGGTATAATTGAGGTGCGCATGCATGCGCATGCGTGCACGGGATCGCCTTGCAAGGCTCCTACCTCTCTCTGTTCAAGTCACCCAGGTGTTTCCTCCAGCTCCCCCCAACCCCCAACACACACCTTTTTTTTTTGTCCTTTGCAGAAGACACTGAGAGTCAGGAGGGTTACAGTGCCTAAGAGATCTTACTTACAATTTCAAAATTTTCCTCCTCAGAATCAATGGTGTGTGTGTGTATATGTGTGTGTGAGCGAGCCTGTGTCTGTGTGTGACGGTCGGTGCCTGTCTGAGTACAGACTGATCTGCAGGAAGGGTTAACTAGGGGAGCAGCCACCCCAGCAGTGGGCAATGCTGTACAAAGGACTCCAGGTAGGAAATGCCCCAGGATCAGGAAGGCAGATGTCAGTCTCTGGGAGACAGTGAGAATCCACCGAAAGCCTTAAGGCTGAGGGATGGCTGATCTGGGTTGTGGAAGACAGACCTGACCACTGAAGGGTGGCATGGCTGGAGGCCGTTATGCCCATCTAAGCAAGCTCCAGGGAGGGTTGCTCTGGGGTAGCCCTGTGGAGGTAAGGGGAAGGCATGAGTCTGGAGATGAGCCCACTGGTGGTGGATTGATGAAGAGTTAAGACTAGAGAAAATGAGCTGGAGACTAGGCTCAGAGTGAAGAAGGACTGAATTCAGTTCCCAGCATCACATGGGGGCTCACAACCATCTGTTACTCCAGCTCTCCAGCTCCAGCGGGAACGAATGCCCTCTTTTGGCTTTGTCAAGGCCAGAGCATGGTGCAGGAGGGACTGAGAGTTCTACATCTTCAACTGAAGGCTGCTAGAAGAAGACTGGCTTCCAGGCAGCTAGGAGGAGGGTCTTAAAGCCCATACCCACAGTGACACACCTACTCAACAAGGCCACACCCACTCCAACAAGGCCACACCCACTCCAACAGGGCCACACCTCCAAATAGCACCACTCCCTGGGCCTTACAGTGTGTCACTGTAAGTGTGTGGTACTCTCTCATCACACACATACACACACACAAACACACACACACACACGGAAGATAAATATTAAAAGAAATTAGAGAGATTAACGGACACCAAACCACCCAGGCAGTAAAGATGGCCACAATTATCATGCGAGTTTCTAAAACAGGCAGGGGATCAAGCGACCAGAGTGGGGAACACTGGCTGAGGTGCTCCCGTGAGCAGAGTGACTACAATCTTTTGCATTTTCTGCTTCCCAGGGTGACTATACATAGTTTTAGAATCAGTCAAAATTAAATCCAGATTTAATTGCTTCAGCTTAGTATTGAATGACGTACACGCTTGGGATGGAGGCCAGCGGAAGTGAGCTTATGGGTCATGCATGGTACCCAGAAGCTCTAAATCAAAGAAATAAGCAAGTGAATGAGGTCCAATATGTCCTATAAATATCTTTTATATTGGCTGTCTAAGTTAATCTCAAATTGCTCTGACAAAACGCCTGACAGAAATACCTTGAGAGGAGAAAGGTTTGTTTGGGCTCACAGTCTCAGAGAGTTTCAATCCATCATGGCTGCCAGGGGAAGGGGACGCTGGTTAAGGATCTCAGCATCCAGCATCCAGAGCCCAAGGTAGAGGCTGTTTACATCATGATAGAGCAGACCCAAATTGCACATCGCAAATGAGGATGCAGGTTCAGCCTCCAGAGACCCGACTTTAGTGACTCATATCCTCCGGCAGAAGCTGCCACTGTCCTCTCCCATCCTGCGGTTGATCAGACGAATCTTGAACAATTTCAACAAGAAATAAGTGTCACCTTCCTTCACACATCCCTAATGCATTCACACCCATGGCCATACATTTATTTATATCTTAGGAACCTTACAGTGTGTCACACATAAATTGTAACATTCCATTAACTGTAAATTGCTGGGTCTGGAGGGCTTTGGAGAGCCAGGATCGAGGTGTGGTGGTTTAAGAGAGAGGAGAGACCAGATAGGAAAGGCTTCTAACTGTCTCCCATCTGAGCTACAAACTAACTCTGCCAAAAGGGTGGGAGCAGCATCCTACTCTGAGGCCTGGCATGTGCAAAGGTCCTGAGGCAGGAGCCAGAGAGGCATCTTACATAAGAGATGGGCTACACACTCCACCATCCATCCTTAGAGGATGCTGCAAACTCTGAGGTCTTTGGTCACATCCCCCTATAGTTCACCACCTCGGCCACCCAGCTCTGGGCAACAGAGAGGATGTGAAAGGCTGGTTTGATTAGATCACTGTCAGCCAGGGGACCCGAGGTTAATTACAGTTCTCTTCTGAGTCTATAGCCTGGTTCACAGCCCCTTGCATGTGTCCTCTGGCTTGTACATGTATGTGTGCACACTCCTGATGTGTGCGGTTGCCCCCCAGTCTGCATTGGGTGGTTGGGTTTGCTCGAGCTGGGGGGGGGGGGGGGGCGCAGGGGGGGGGGGGGGGGGGGGGCGCGGGGGGGGGAGGGTGGAGGGGGTATGTGCCCTGGATTTCTCTTCCAGTTCTGAGCCTTGTCTTGTCTGGTGCACTCAAAGAAGAGCGCTTAACAAGCATTACGGGACACAAATAATTCCCCTTTTCTCCTGTCTGCCTATTCTTCGCTGCCTCTTTTCTTGTAAATCCTGCTCCTTGCATGTGAATGGAAGGGTGGCTTCATGTGGGACCTTTAATCAGACCCCCGGTAGGGTCCAGGAGGGCAGAGTGCCCGAGGGATTACCTTTTATTTTAGGGGTTTTGGGCCCTGGTCCTGCCGTCCCCTTCCCCCTCCCCTGCTCTGTTTTTCCTCCCCCGCGTTTGTTCTTGGCAGCAGCGAGGAAGGGAGGCTTAGGGATGGGGAGGGGGTTTACAAACTTAAGGGGATCGGAGTCTATTCAGCCGGCCTTGCGCGCAGACTTTCGCCTTTTGTTCTCAGCCCATTCTTCATCTGATTTCTTCACTCCGGTAAAAGCACTTTAATTCCCCTTTAGACACAGAGAATCCGTCCTCTTCCCCTCCCGCCCTGCGCCCCCCAGTTCACTCTCTCAGCCCCTTTATGCTGCGCCCTCCTCCGCCCCAACAAAGACCCAACAACGCAGCAAAGTATTCCTTTCAGCGATGATCCGGGAGGCTGCGGAGAATCCGGAGGGGGAGGGGGGGGGGGGGAAGAGGAGGACAGTGGCCTTCCTGGGGACCAGCCACTCCCCGCCCCCCCCATCCCCGACAGCCCTGAGGAGGCTGCTGACTTAAGGCAGCACCCGCTTTTGATCAGGCCTAAGGTGGTTTTGTAGAGGTGGCACGTGGGTGGGGAGGGAAAAGGCAGGTGTGAAGGCGGCCGAGTGACAGGCGCCTCGTGACAGGCGATAGAGATGTTACCACTGGGTGTGGGCTTTGTCAGCTTCCTTGAAAGGCCAGGGAGACATCCAGCAGGGGAGGCATTGGGGCCTCTGTCTTGACTCAGATGTTCCAAATGCAACTGAGGAACTCCTGGTCAGCATCCTGGCTTGACCATTCCATTCACTGAGCCTGGGGTCCTGCTTGGTACTGTCAGCACCCATCAAAGATGCTGACTTGGGTAGTAAGGTGGTTGGTTCAGTCAGCAAAGGTGCTTGCTGCCAAGTGTTCTGATCTGAGTTTGATCTCTGGGACCAAAATGGTAGAAAGAGAGAAGAGACTTCTGCAAGTTTTCCTACTATGATGTAGCCATGTTCTACCATGTGGCCATGGCTTACATGACCATACACATGGACGGACGGACGGATGGATGGATGGATGGATGGATGGATGGATGGATGAATGAATGAGTGGATGAATGAATAAAAAATCTAAAATTTGGGGGACCTGACAGAAAACACAAAACTGCAAAAAAGGAAAAATATTTCATATTTCAAAACTAAATATCAAATAAATATAAATCTCTGTTGTGAATATTTGGTTTCATTTAGATAAAACCTCACATCGTAGTCTAGGCTGGCTTCAGACTCACTCCAATCCTCCTGCCTCAGTCTCTGAGAGTTAGAATGTCAAGCATGGCACCACCACACCCCAGCAATGCAATATATTTTATGTCATGTTCAGACTGGCTTGTAAAAAGCCCATGGAATTGGGAAATAGTTCCCCCGGGTGGAAGCATTGCTTTCTCTGCCCTGCGTCACCAGCTCCTCAGATTCTCCTCCTTTCCTTCTCATTCTGTAAAGAATGAACTGGTGAACACACCCCTTACCCCACTGCTCGACAGCACCAGGAATTTCTAGGAATGCCTGTGGTCCCTTCTGAGCCCTTCAGTCCTTGCAGATGTTACTGGATTCCCAAATATAATCTTTTTCCCCCAAATATCATTTTGATACTATTTATAATATCATTTTGCCATTTTGTAATTATTTCATTTATTTGTGTGTGTGTGTGTATGTGTGTGAACACATGCATGCTATGACATATAAGTAGTGATCAGAGGGCAACTTGTGGGAGTTGGTTCTCTCCATTCACCATGTGGATCCCTGGGGATTGAACTCAGGCTGTCAGGCTTGGCAGCAAGCGCCCTTATTGGCTGAGCCATCCCGTCAACCCTACTGCCTAATATCTGAACCACTGGCACACTAAGTCCTGTTTTTCTGATTAGAACAATCACTAACCTTAATTTCCCTGTCTATGAAATGGGAACAAATAGATTGGCCAGGTTTTTAATTTCTTTAGGAGAGAGAGTGAGAGAGAGAGAGAGAGAGAGAGAGAGAGAGAGAGAGAGAGAGAGTATCACACTGCCTTCCATCCCCCAGACAAAGTCTGGCTATTTCCTCTCCTTCTACACAGGCCCGAGAGAGATGAATCTTCTCTTGTAGAAAATGCCTACAAATTGAGCAGGGTCTATTTAAGGGAAAGCAGGCCAGGGCAATAATAGTCCAATTGGGAGTATGAACGAGAAAAAGAGGCTCCTCTCCATGTCCGAGGATGGGCAATTACTGCCAGGCATTTTTCGGATAAAATAGAAGACAGAGAAATCGCAACCAGGAGTTCCAATTATGGGAAGTCATTCTTGGGCCGAAAACTGCTACCTCCTTTTCAGACCACAGGATGCAGTGTGTGTGTGTGTGTGTGTGTGTGTGTGTGCATTTATGTGCATGTACGTGAGTGTGTAAGAGTGTGTGTGAGTGTATTGCGTACGTAGGGGCGGGGAATGAGATGATGAGGTCATTAGAGGTTAACCTCCATCAAAGGAGGTTGTGAGAATTTAGCAGGGACAGTATCTAACCTTTCTAAACTCCAAGGCTGGGTTTGGGGTGGGGGGGTGATGGAGGGATGGTTTTGGAGCTCCTGTGGGCTCTGCTCCCTCCTGGTTGGTGTGGGAAAAGAGTTCATCTTTTTCTGTGCTGTGTTTGCTGTCCAGCCACAAGATAGCTCTTAAATAAAGCAAAGATCCCTCACCTAAGTGAACTTCTGGACCGGAGGACAGAGAGTACCGTGCATCTGAAGCCACTATGAACCTCTTTAGGAAGTGAAATGCTTGTATATATATCCAACAATGCCCTAAAAAAATAATCTCAATCACGGAGCTGTCAGATTCCATCTTGCAGTTCTCATAATGCTCCTTGCTTGATAGTCAAGAAGAATTGGAGAGGTATACTACAGAGCCTGTATATGTACAGTAATGACAGCAGTCAGATACCACAGGTATGCCCAACCTCCCAGAACAAACCATAGGTCTATATTTAAAAACAAGCAAACAAACCCAACACATATATGATTCTGTTTACAAGAATGCAGTCTAACAGGCACAACAGTGACAGTTACCAGGAGAGAACTGATGACTAAGAGGCAGACAGGGAGGAAGGGAGGTAGACAGAGAGGAACACTGGAAAAAACTGGAAGCAGGGCTTGCCTCTAGGTGGTCTGAATGATACCTTCAGCCATGGTGTAAGTACCTCAGCTTTGGAAGCCTTGACCACCCCCTGCTGGTGCCAGAGAAGGGCCCATCCAAGACCTTCTCTGGGACGCTAGGGACCATCCATGGCCAAATGCCAAACCCCACAATAGGGGTCAGGTGTGGCTGCCCAGATTCCCTAGGGAACTGGTTGCTGGCACAGGTCCAGCCTAGAGGTGATCTTGGGAGATGCCCCCGACACACACACTCACACACACACACACACACACACACACCTGCCTTTGTGCAGGATCTCTGGGCTGGGGAGAACAGAGATGGCATTTTCTTCTTTCCTCTTACCCTTTGGGTCTGTGATGTATGCACAAAATCCCATTTATTGGGACAAGTAAGAGGAGTTTTAGCTCCTTTTTTTTTTTCAGACACAATCTGCATTTGTCATCCACCCTGGACTCCTCACAGCTATTCAGAAAAGGGAGACAGAGCATTCTCTCCAACTAGAAGACAAACCAAGGCTCAGAGCAGTGCCCAGCTTGCTCACTGTCCCAGCTCTTGTCCCTTTTAAGACTGAGCCTCTACAAGGCAGAAGGTGCTGCCCTCCCATCCCACTCATTAAGTTTATTTGACATTCTGGTTATGGGTTCTCCAGGATGGGTCTAACACATTCCATGTCTGGGATGCAGGAGGCACTCGATATTTCCGGGGAAGAAGAAAGTTTTGCTCAGTGTTTGGGATTGTTAATGGAGCTGCCCCAAGCCAAATGCTTGGCCCAGGTGCTCAATAAATGCTTAATTTTTTTTTTAAATTACTGAAAACAAGTCTTTGTTCTTCTGGCAGCCTCATAAATAACCCAAGTTTGGAAAAATTCAAACACACAGCCGAGGGGAGCAGGGCAGGGATTTGGAGAGACTAGAGAACCAGGACGTTTTCAACTGGGGCCAGATGGTTGAGCACAGAGTGACTAGAGACAGAGACATAGAGGGTCAGGCTTGTGAAGATCCGGGTACTGCATCCCATTGACAGACTGGGAAACTGAGTCACCAGTCTTTTCTTTACCGGCCTTTATCAATATCCAGGCGTCTGCCTCAAGGTTGCTTTCTGTTGTCACTTCCATGTCCTGTGAGTCTCATCCTGGATTAAAGAATGGCCTGATAACCCGTGTGCTTTCCCCAACGTCTTAGTATTGTTGCTGTTGGGTTTGATCAATTTGCTCCTACTCCAGGCAGAACATCATCTTCCCAGTCGGGGTGGGGGGGTGTCTGTCCTGAGCTGTAACAGCTGACAAACTTCTGGGTCCATCATAGACATTCGAGAAACTTATCTGAGTATACAGATAAATGAGGAAACATTTTTTCAGTGAAACATTTTTTTATTCATCTTTTTAAAAAAAAAATCTATATGAGTACACTGTAGCTGTCTTCAGATGCACCAGAAAGGGCCATGGAATTCCATTACAGATGGTTGTGAGCTACCATGTGGTTGCTAGGAATTGAACTCAGGACCTCTGGAGGAGCAGTCAGTGCTCTTAACTGCTGAGCTATCTCTCCAGCCCATGAGAAAACATTCTAAAAGGAATCTGAGCCACGAGTTTAAGGAAACTGAACAACATGTTGTTCAGAGAATTTGGGCTTGACGTGGAGCAGGGTGCATCCTGAGGGGTGGGCATGGAGAAGGCGGGGGTCTGAGGGATCTCTCTAGGAACCTGCTGTTGGGTGTTCCTGTAAGGGGGAGGGGGCGTCGGTAAACCACCAAGAGCACCAGGGGTATATAGTGCAGGTTTAGTGGGGTTCTGGTGGGATGGTGTTGCTTCCTGTCCTGGGAAGGGGTGTGTCTCTATCACAGGGTCATGTGACTCTAAAGCTGGAAGAGACCCCAGAAGAAAGTAGAGTGAGCTCACAGCCTCACTCACCCCTGCCTACCACAACTGTGCAGAGACATTCAAGCTGACTCCCTGAGGTGGCTACCCCATCTCAAAGCAATTGTGGGCAGTCCCTCTGAAGAGTCCTCTATAGCTGGAATGAGCCTGGTATCCTGTATCCATGAAGCCTCCCAGGGTCATTTGAGGGTTTCCCCTTTCACCTTAGTGCACAGTGTCCTGGGGGTACATTTAAAGATGGAGGTGAACTGGGTCCCTAGAAGAAAGTCCCATGATCCCTGAAGAACAAAACAGCCACTACCTGGCTGTTCTTGTCTATGCTGGTTAGTTTTTGTCAACATGGCACAAACTACAGTCACCCGGGAAGAGGAAACCTCCTTTGAGGAGTTGCTTCTATCAGGCAACTGTGGACCTGTCTGTGGGAAATTGTCTTAACATTAACACATTTGGTATGAGAGGGCAAGTCCACTATGGGCAGCACCATTCCTAGGCAAGTGGTCCTGAGTGCTATAATAGAGCAGGCTGATTAAGCCATGGGGAGAAAGCCAATAGCACCACCCCTCCATGGCTTCTGCATCAGTTCCTACCTCCAGGCTTCTGCCTTGGTTTCCTGTGAGGATGAACTGTAGCCTGCAAGATGAAATAGACCCTTTCCTTCTGGCTGTGGCTTTCTTCTATCACAGCAACAGACAAGCAGACTAAGACATCCTCCTTGTCCAGGAAGCCATCGGCTGGTCCCATGGGCACCCTGCCCCAGCCTTGCGTTTTCACTGAGGTGGTACCCTGAGGCTTGGGATAGCCCTCTGCAGAGTACAGAATATGATGGCAATGACCCCTCTCTGCTCAAAATAAGGACAACACAGCGATAATGCTCAACATCAGAGTGTTGACTCAAGCCAGGCAGGTAGCCCAGCAGTTCATAGCACCTGCTGTTCTTTCAGAGAATCCCGGTTTGATTCTCCGGACTCCTATCAGATGCTCACAACTGCCTATAACTCTAGCTCTGGGGGGATCCAGCGCCCTCTTCTGGACTTTGTGGGTACTACACACATGGTATACACACACACAAACACACATACAGACATAAATAAATAAATTGATTAATTAATTAATTTTAAAAAACATATGCAGCGTCTGTGGACAACAGAGAGAGATGTCAATTTCCTTGCAAGCTGCATGTTGGCTCCTTGTGATCCTCGCAGTTAGGAAATACACACAGAAATCCTGCGGATGAGTCACCTACACCTACAACTTACAGATTGCCCAATGAAGGACGTAAAGTAGAAATGGGCCAACGATGGACAGGGAGAACCTCATCGGAAGGAAGGCACTGGAAACATAAACATCTGTGTGCTTATTTCCGGTCTTTGGTGCTGCTTCACATGAAACAATTATGTAAGAGGGAAAGACAGCACCCCAAATGTGGCCATGTTACGGTCCCCACTTTGGAGAAACTGGGACACAGGAAAGTTAGCAGCTCTGGGGGCATATTCCAGACTATTGGGCAATTGGGTGACTTGTGTATGCTGGAGCATGGCCTGGAGACGTCATGTGATCTATCCACTGTCAAACAGCAAAGAAATGGGTACAGCTTGGCTTTGGGGTAGTCTGTATGTCTGACTCACTAGGGATATTTGAGCCTCAGGCTACCTTGCATGGGGAGAGAACTAGAGAGTCCTGCCAGGCTTCCAGGCTGTGTTAGACAGTCGATATCTGTGAGCCCTGCATCCTGTTCCCTCACCATCCCATCCTGGGACATGAACTAGCATTTCTGTCTATCTTCTCCCATCCATTTGGCCCTAGCCACCCCATCCACAGGCCTGGCTGGCTGGAGTATTTGCCAACAGACACCACATGGGTTAAAGCCTAGCGACCACTTCCCCACCTCATGGTATTTGCTGAGCAAACAACACTAATTCCCTTCCCTGTTTGCCGGGGGCGTCCCCAGAGCAAAGTGTGTTCAGCCGCTCCCTTGACAGCTGGAATATCCCCCCACACCAAGACCTGGGAAGATCTAGAAGAGAGACACAGGCATTCTTGGCTTTGGCCAACATGCTCCAGTGCCAGGGTGCCGGGATGCCAGGCAGGGCCTTTAGTCTATCTCACAGCCTCTGATGATCTGCTGGCCTCTGCTGCATCCACCTTCTGGGCTCTAGGTACCATGTCTGCTCCAGTGTGACGTCATTCCTTCCTTCTTTCATTAGCTCGCCTATGGCTTGAGTCAGGCAGGGCAGGCTGTGGGGAGGCTGTGGTGTGACCTTGCCTCCTACGTGAGCGTGGTTCTCCTGGAGCTTACGTACAGAAGCAGGCAGCAGATTAACCGACGAGCCAGCTGAGGTGAAGGATAATAGATAGTGCTTTGACCAAGGATATTCAAAAAGGCCTCTGGGAGCCCAGACTCCAGGAGGAGGGGGCACAGGAGAGTAAACCCCTTCTCTCATCAGCTCAAGCTCCATAAGATCTCTGTGGTACTGTCACAGGCCTTGTATTTATTTAAAATGCTGACACTGGCCAGCGAGATGGCTCATGGGTGAAGGCCCTTGTGGCTCAGATTGGTCTGTTTTTGACCTTGGCAACCAAAATACAGCTGAGAGAAGCAACTCGAGTCGTCCTCTGGCTTCTATACATTCCTCCACCTCGTCGTGCATATGCACGCACATGAGCGCACATGCACACACACGTACATGCACGTACTCACACACACACTAAGAATAACTTTTAAAAGAATTACATAAGGGCTAGAGACATAGCTCAGTTGGTAAAGTGTTTGCCACATATGCATGAGGACCCAAGTTCGATTCCCAGCACCAACATTAAAACAAACAAAAGACCCAAGCCTTATGGAGGATGCCTATATCCTAGTACTGGTTAGGCAGATCCCCTGACAGCCAGCTCAGCCTGTGTGGTGAGCTTTAGACAAGTGAGAGATTCTGTCTCAAAAACAAAAGATGGGACCCTCCTGAGAAACAACATCTCAGGGTGCCCTCTGATCTACACACACACACACACACACACACACACATACACTATACTCATAAGTGTAAACACACTCACGTACACAACACACACATACAATACACAATACACGGTACACATGCACACAGTAAATTCACACATAGTACACATGCACACAAATATACACACATGAGAACTATACTCACAAGTGTACATATACTCGTGCACAGTACACATACACACAGTAAATACAGAGTACACATGCACACATACACGTGCACACAGTACATACGCATACAATGCATACACTACACATGTACACACTCACACACATACATACACACATACACACAATTTCATCAAGGCTGTGCTAGTTTGTGTAAGGTGTTTTCAGAGAAGAAATGGGAAGGAGCCTGAAGGTCTTAAGGCAGGATATAAGCAGTGTGCAAGCAGAGGGAACCGTTCTGAGGCAGGAGCATGCTTAGGGGTGTTTAAGGAGCAGCACAACCCCCCAGTTCCTCACAGTGAGATGAGCAGAGGTGTGGCGGCTGCAGACTAGGCAGGGGTGAAGGGATGTGTGTGGGACCTTGTGAGCTAGAAGACTGTGTGAACCTTCTGACTGTGAGCAAAGCTCTGGACGGATTGAAGTTGGCAAAATTGTGTGGTTCTGTTTCCCTTCAGTGGTACCCTGGGAGGGGCTGGCCCAGGAGCTGAGGTGCTGGCCCAGGAGCTGAGGCAAGGCACTGAGAGGTAAGAAGGCCAGCAACAACGTGGAAATAAACACACTGAGCTGGCTTTCAGGACCTATCCTCTAACCTGTCCATGCAGCAAACAACTATTGAGCGCCTACTGGATGCCAAGAGCTGCTCACTCCCAGGATTTAGAGGAGACAGAGGTATAGCTCAGAGGCATCACATTCAGGTATGACAGACACATGTGGGCCAGGTGGTATGGCTGTCATCCATCCCTTGACTACTTTTGGACCTGGAAACCATGGATCAGAAGAAGACAGATTTATAGTTGGAGATGTGCCAAGGAGACCTCTCTCAGAGGGTGTCCTCAAGAAAGGTGTGGCTCCCCAATCTTGCATATATCCACACGGTAACCCCTTCTAGGGTACCATATCTCTTGTGTTGTCTGAGTTCTGGGCTGTGTTAGAAAGAGACCAGGACACTCAGTATTGCTAGCTCTTTTCTCTCCGGTCTGTGTCAGGATCCTGAGGCCTGCGGGAGGCTGGCAAGGCCCATTAGCCTGCTCAGTCCCTCCCTCTGGGCGCTCAGGTGGTGGCCTGCTCCCCCCCGACTGCCCATGAGCATGGCAGGGGGCTGACTTGGAGGGATACCCCTCCACTCTTACTCTGGGGACACCCCATTAATTCTTAAGAAACATGAAGTTCCACGGGGCCAGGCCTCAACTAATGAGGCCTGCTTTCCCAGGATCCCCCAGGGAGGAGGAATTAGCCACCACTGGCTCCCAGAGCCAATCAGAACCAGAGAAGGCTGGCTCCCAGCTTCTCAGCTTCTCAGCTTCCCATTCTGTGGTCCAGGCCACCTTCCCATGTCCCCAGGGGCACAGCCCCAAACGCTGTACCTGTGTCCCGTTGAAAAAGCAGATTTTCTGAGGCAATTTTGATCTCTAATCAACAGCAGAGTCAGGGCCACAGTGGAGATTGCCACCACACCCAGCCCCCATTAAAGACCCCTCTGTGAACCTCCCTCAGAAATCTGCCCCTCCCCCATTCCAACATGGCCATGGGTCTTTATGTCACTAGGTGGGAGTTGGCACCTGTTAAAGCTTTATGTGAATGGAATAAATCCAATGTGTGGCCGTGGGTTTGTGCATATTGGTACATACACACATGTGTACACAGATGTGTCACCATGGGTGTCTTTCCTCAGGAAGCCATCCCCCCCTTGTTTCCCTGAGACAGGGTAGGCTAGGCTGGCTGACTAGTGAGCCCCAGGGCCTCTCTCCATCTTGCAATGTACATTCCAGCTTTTTAAAAATGTGAGTTCAAACACAGCTCCTCATGCTTTGGTGGCATGAGGTCGTGTCACTCCATGCTCTCAGCTTCTTCCTTTATAAAGATTCATCTGTCTGTGTGTGCGCCTCTGTGAGTTTATGCACACCACATGCATGCAGTTGCCTATGGAGGCCAGAAGAGGGCGCCAGTTCCCTCAGAACTGGAATTACAGATTGTTATCTGTAGGGGATGGAGGAAGCCTTAGTGAATGACTCTGTAAATGTGCATTCTTGGCCTGGACACAGATCTGTGTAGGACCCTCAAGCCTCTGACTCTTGGCAAATTAGCAAAGCGAAGCCTTGTTCTGTCCAAGTATGGGAATGTTTACCAAAGATCGATCAGTGTGAACAAACGCTAGCAACTCTAGCCTTCTCCCTAATGTTTGCAGCCTGAGATGGCTCATCTATAGATGCCTCCTACGGAGAGTAGCCAACCTTTCCCATGTTGGACATAATAAACTGGCTGAGGTTCCAGGTCCGAGAGGTCGTTCCATCAGGGTGTAACTCCAATTTCCTGTACATGTCAGTTCTTTCTTCAGTTCCTATTGCCCCTAGTCAGGGTTCCAGGATCCGGGCGGTGTAGGTCTCAGTAGTTCTGAGCCACCATGTGGGCGCTGGGAACCGAATTATCTGCGAGCATAATTGCTCTTAACGGCTGAGGTGTCTCTCTGGCCTTCCAACTCCTATCTGTATACTATGGCTCAGAAACATATCACCCGAGTTACTGACTCAGAAAAGATGGGCCTTTGTAAATCCATTCTGTTTCTTTAAAAAAAAAAGTTTCTTGTCAGGAGAGTTATGTGTGCAATGAATCATCATAAAGATAGAACCGAGGGCCCCAGATTCGCGCTAGTATCCCCGCCTTTAACTCTCATGTCAACACGGTCCACTGTCATGAACCCACACGTTGTTCTCACGCCTTGGGTTTTCTCCATGATCAGAGTAGGGTGGCGGATTTGGATAGAGAGACCACAATACAGGATGCTCCCTCCTCACATCCTAGCCATCCAACACCAACCACACCCTTGTCTTACGACTGCTGGAACCAACCGTGAGCGTCTGGCTGAAAGTCTATTTCTGGAATAATCTCTACTGTAAGCCCACCTTCCCCTTTCCATGGTGCAGCTCCTCCTCTTCCCCTTTGAGACGGGATCTCATGTAGCTGAGGCTGGCCTCGAACATCTTATGTGTCTAAGGATGGTCTTGAATGTCTCATCTTCCTGCTTCCACCTTCTGGGTCGTGGGATTACAGACGCAATACACAAAACGCGGAGGAGATCAAAGCCAGGACTTTGCGCATGCTTGATGAGCACTTCAGTGCTTAAACTGTGACCCTGGACCTGCACTGCATTCTGGGAATGGGAGTTACTGGCGTCACTCCTGCTCCTACCCCTGCTCCTAGCTGTAGGATTAAGGTGTTTAGATCCACTTCCTGGGGGAACAGCCCAGAGCTATCAGTTCTTGGGGACTCTGAAAGGAGGGCTGCCCAGTTCTCTCTCTCTTGAGTCAATCTTTTCGATCGGCCATTTCCTTGTGTCAGTATAAATGGACATTTAACTTGTAGCTTGGGTTAGAACCCAAGTCGGGTCTCCTCAGTGTGTCGGGGGTGCCAGATTAGGAATGGAAATACCCAAGATGAACTCATAACCTCTTGTTACATTAGAACAGAGATGGCACCTGAGAGAACGCCCACTGGCCAAAGAATCTGAGCAAATAAATGAATAACGTAGAAGCTCAAGCTCACCCTCGCTGTCGGAGCAGGGGGATGTTCGTGAAGATCAACTCTTTGCATACACAGGGGTCTCTACTTTGCTTCTGTGTTTTGGGGGGCAGGGTTTCACTGTGTAGCCCAGGCTAGCCTCAAACTCACAAAGATCCATCTGCTTGCCTCTACCTGAAGAGTGATGAGGGTGGGGGGAGGTTAAAAGTGTGCACCACCACGGCAAGCAACGCTTTGCTTTTATGTGTGACCACATCTATACAGCATCTGTCTGTCTGTCTGTCTGTCTATCTATCTATCTATCTATCTATCTCATCTACGATTTGTCTTTTATCTACATATTTATCAATGATCTGCCTGTCCATCCATCAACCCTTTGCATACCTATAATCCATCTGTTATCTATCTGTCTGTCTATCTATCTGTCTATCTATCTATCTATCTATCTATCTATCATCTGTCTGTATATCTATATGTTTGTGTATCTATGTATCTATCTATCCATCTGTCTATCCATCCATTCATCAACCCTCTATATACCTATAATCCATCTGTTATCTATCTGTCTGTCTATCTATCTATCTATCTATCTATCTATCTATCTATCTATCTATAATCTTCTATCTATAATCTTCTATCTGTATTTTCTGTGGAGTGTGGTAGACACCAGGACGTCATGCATGCTAGGCACACATTATTACACCATTGAGAACACCCAGTTCCTCATGGACAGATTCTGGGCAGGGCTCTATGGCGGGGCTCCACCCACATGTGTGTCTTTCCTTTACTTTCTATAGTAACTGCTGTGTGACTTTCTCCATGTTCTTTGGCCTGAGTTGGCCGTGAGTTCTCACTGGTGCCCCTGACTCTGAGGCATTAGCTGTGTGGCTCTCTCTGGCCTTCTTGCCTGGGCTATGGGAAACCTTCCCCCTCAGCGGTGAGAACCGGACTCCCGCCATCTGCCTCTCCGTTTATTGTTAAATCTCCGTACACCACAGAGTAGCTTCAGAACAATCCCTGACACCCTTGTGGGAAACACGATTATCAAACAAGATTACGCTCATGGGGAAGTCCCTTCAGCAGTCATGAATGTCATTAACATCCAAAGTCACTCTGCTGTCATGCTAACCCCCGGCCCTCCAGCGTCATTTCAAACACATCTAACAGGGATTATTTTGTCACGTTATGCATCCCCTAACCCCTAATAACTTTAAAACATGGGTGCACTGGGACCTCGTTTTGTTCTAGAAAGTTCCACAGGTTTTGCCTAGTCATGGTCTCTTTTAACCACCAGCCTAGCATCGTGTGGTATAATTTTTCTGTGCTTGGGTTAGCTCTCAGTCTGAGCCCTGAGCCCATAGTGAGCCTTGAGGTTTACTCATGATCTCTATGCTTTTGTATGTCCTAGGACAGCTCACGAGTAGACTCCTGTGATCTACACCCTGTGATCAGACTTTTCTCTCACAACTTTGTACCTCCCCATGTCAGACTGGAGAGATGGCTCGGTGTGAAAGTCCACACGAGGACCTGAGTTTGATCTGTAAAAAGGAGGGGCATGGTGGGGGACATGCATCTCCTGCAGAGGCAGGAGGATTCTTGGAGCTCACCATCCAGCCCAGCTGAATTGGTGAGGACCAGTTAATGAAGAGACCTGTGGGTAGTGAGGAGATTGTCAAGTCTATCCATAGCAGTAGAATGTCTGACTTGAGTATACAATGAGTTCTTATCCAAAGCTGACATCAATCATTCAATCAAAAAACATCTATTGGGCACCTTATGTTTCTAGTGTCTTTCTCTTTAGATTCTATTGTGTATGTTATAAATATGGCTACATGAGCCTGACTTTTTTTTTTTTTTTTTGGTTAGTATTCCCCTGGCTTTTTGACCCTAACACTTTTTAAAATTTCTTGTCAACAATGTTATATTTTATCTGATTCAAGAACTCTGATCTTTTAGAAAAAGTCATTCATTCATTCATTCAATGTGTGTGCGAGTGTGCTCACCCACCCATAAACACTAGGCACCTTTCTTTATGGCATTCTCTCTCTTATTTAAGGCTATTATTATTGTTGCTGTATGAGTGGCCCTGTATGCCACAGTCCACTTGTGATGCTCAAAGCACAACATGCAGGAACTGGTTCTCTCTCTCCATCATTTGGGTTCCCCTCCGGGTGCCAGGCTTGCAGGTATCTCACCTCTACTGTAGTTTTCGTTAGTTTGTTATTTTATGTGTGTATGTTTGTATGCCTGTGTGTTCAGGAGTATCTCGTGCATGCAGGTTCACAAGGCCAGAAGAGGCATCAGATCCCTGGGACTGGAGTTACAGATGGCTGTGAGCCTGCATGTAGGTGCTGGGAACCAAACTCAAGACCAGTAGGAACTCTTACCTCCCCAGCCATTCTGAACCTAGAGTTCACTGATTTGGCTAAGCTGGTTGGTCAATGAATCCCAGGGATTCTTCTGTCTTCATCTCACCTCAGCAGCAGGATTACAGGCATTTATTGCCATGCTTGGCTTTTTTTTTTTTTTTTTTAAAGATTATACGAGTACACTGCCTCTGTCTTCTGGCACACCAGAAGAGGGCATCAGATCTCATTACAGATGGTTGTGAGCCACCATGTGGTTGCTGGGAATTGAACTCAGGACCTCTGGAAGAGCAGTCAGTCAGTGCTCTTAACCACTGAGCCATCTCTCCAGCCCTTAAACTCATGTCTTAACGCTTGTATAGGAAACACTTTTACCCCCAGAGCCAGCCCCTTAGTCTCTCTCTTTTGGGGGATACATTTAAACCATTTACATTTATTGTAATTTGTACAGATGACGTAACTGTTGCCATTTTAGTTTTCACTCTGGCAACTTTAAGAGCGCATTCTGTGTGGGGGTCCCTCCCCCCATCTCTGTAGGGCAGACAGAAATCATGGCCATCACCTTGCTGGTTGGGAAATTATACACTGTCTTTTCCGTCTTTTAGTGATTCTGCTTAAAAGTACATTTATTTTCTCTCACTATAGAGCTCCTAGTCTGGGCCCCCACAGCTGCCTGTGTTGCTCAGAGCCTCTTGCCAGTCACTGGAGAAGAACCCGTTGCCTTTGGCTGTTCTCAAGTCCCACAACTCTAACACCTTAGGGTGCTTGAGATTGACTTAGGGCCTTGAGCATGCTAAGCAAGCATTTTGAGCCTGAGCCAGAGCCCTAGCTCTCATTTGGCATTTTTCACTTTCAGATAAGATCTCAAGAAATGGCCCAGGTTAGACCTGAATTCACTCTGTAGCCCAGGCTGACCTTGGATTTGTAATCCTCCTGCTTTGGCCTCCTCAGTGTTGGGATTGCAGGCCTGAGGCACAAGGCTAGGCTATCCTGTTGTCTGTCATGCTAAGGTTTAAAAACCCCAGCAATGCTCACATTTTTGTATTTTATCCTAAGATTTATTAATTTGATATTCTGTATTCTCACAACCTTATATAACTCTGAAACTTCAATGATCTGTTACCCGACATCTAATGCATATCAATTATTTAGCTTCGTATGCTGGAAGTTTTTTATTCTAAGGTTTTACTCAGTACATCTGTTAACATTTCATGAGTCTGCAAACTGGCGGCTACTGGGCTTCACGGGTTCCATTTTTAAGGACATTTCCAATTTTGTAAGTCTACGGATCTGGAGTCTTAGAAAGCGATGAGTCTGAAATCTGCAGGTCTAATGTTGTAGATTTTTATAATTCTTATTCCCCACCCAATTTGGGTTTGTTTCTTTTTCTTCGTTTAAAGATGGAATCTTTCAATGTAGCCCCAAGCTGGCCCCAAAACTCAAAGAAATTCTTCTGCCTCAGCCTCCCAAATTCTGAGATTACAGGTATGTCTCAACTTAGAACTTTGTATTTTAAAAGTATTACTACCACCACCACCACACCACCACCGCCGCCGCCGCCGCCACCACCACTACTACTACCACTACTGTTTTTGAGACAGAATTTCTCTGTATTATATGTTCTCCAGCTGTCCTGGAACTCACTATGTAGAACAGGCTGGCCTTTAACTCACAGAGATCTACCTATCTCTGCATCCTGAGTTCTGGGATTAAAAGTGGGTACCACCATGCCCAGGCTGGCATTATTGTTTTTTAAAAGAATTATTTTTAAGAGAAAATGGAGACAGAGAGAGCAGCTTCAGACACCTCCCTATACTACAAGACACACACACACACACACACACACACACACACACACACACACAGACACGCACGCATATATGTACACGAGTGCAGTTACCCATAGAGGCCAGAGGAGGGCGCGGGATACCCTGAAGCTGTGGTTACAGGAGACTGTGAGCTGCCCGCTGTGCATGCTGGGAACAGAATGCAGCAGTAAGTGCTCCTAACCACGGAGCCATCTCGCCAGCTCCATGATGGGTCCTTGAGAGACTCGGACATGGGACCAGCGAGCGCTGTAACTGGCAGGTTGCTTATCTGTGGGGTCGGGGACCGGGTATGGCTGGAGTTACGATAGGTGCTGTTTGCATCTCTTTCCATCTTGAAATACTACCCAGAGCAGAGCTTGCTAAAAACTCAATTTTGTTTGCATCTCTTTAAAATATATGGTCCGTCTTGCTTGTCTTTGCTAGAAAATGGAGATGAGGGAACACGGTGTGTGTGTGTGTGTGTGTGTGTGTGTGTGTGTGTCTTGTAGTATAGGGAGCTGTCTGAAGCTGCTCTCTCTGTCTCCATTTTCTCTTTCCGATGGTCCTCCCATCTCTCAGAGGGAGCACACATCAGAAAGGGGGTCTCTGTGGCAAATGTGGGGACCTTCATTCTGTCTCTTAGGATTGCGTTTGGCTGCAAGTAATGGCATTGCAGAGTTAGACACAGGAATTGAATGGGAGATCTTCCCACACTAGAAATAGAGACAAGGAAGGCTATGCAATGCAGGCAGAGGGGGCAGAAGGAAAAGTCACTGTCCCTAGGGTCATTGCCCCTGACCACATGGCGCAACTACTCACTGCTACAGAGAAGCCTGGATAGGTCTTTCAGCTAAATTGCTATCCTGATGGAAGAAGACAATGAAGGGTAGCTGGCGAACAGTAAGTAGCAAATGTCACCCCAATAAAAACTTAAATAAAGGTAGAAGATCCCTAAGTGTATGCGGCCATCAGGTGTAGCTGTATACAGGAGCTTATTAATGGCAGCTCTATGTGGTTCTGTGGGCTCCCTGGTGGCGACCCCGCTCCCAGGAACTCGCAACGGGTCTCATATCGGCTTTATGATCCAGGAAGTGAGAACATGTCTTTCTTGATGATTCCAATGCCAACAAGAAGCCATGGCTTCTGGTACTGTGTCCTGACTAGGGTTACAGGTCTACACCTTACTAATAATCTATTTCATCTAGGGTCGGAGCTTGTGCTGGGAAACAGACTCTGACTGTCCATTCTGGGCAGCGTCCTCGCTTGGCTCGTCAGGATAGGTGGAGGCAGTCCCGTTGATGTTACATAGACTTGACAGTAGCCAAGGGCTAGTTAGGGACATCACCATCATCATCACCACCATCACCCCCACCCTCACCACTGTACTTATTAATATAATTATCTTGCTGGGAAGACATCTGTAGAATCACAAGACACCCTAGTTCTCAAACACCAAGATCTCAAACACCAGAACTCAATCACACCACCTGTCCTTCCTTGTCTCATGCCCAGCAACAACCCTGCTCCAATTTTTACCTTTAAAAGGAGTTGGGAGAGGGGGGTAGGGGCTCTTGGGCTGGATGTGGCAACACTACTAATCCTAGCACCCAGAACTGGGGAGACCGAGGCTGGAGGATGATCCTCAGCTATATAGTTAGTTTGGGGTCAGCCTGAGCTACGTGAAAGCCCATCTCAGACAACCCCCCCCCAAAAAAAACACAGGCATTACACCCCAAAGGTCTCCGTTCACAGACCACTCAGGAAGAGCACACTGACCCCGCCTTTAAATTCATCTCCCTCCCGTTCCAGGCCCATCCCTGTTGGAAAAAAAAATGACTCTCACAAAAGATCCCTCTGCAGCAATTATCTAAATGGGAGGCTGGGAGGGGGGGAGCCATTTACAATCCACTTCATTGCGGGATTACCTAATTAATTAACGGTTTCGCTGACAACTCGTTGGAGAAGTGTGTTAAACAGGAGCGCAGTGGGCCGTGATTTATAGACTCTGACACCCCCCCCCCCGCTCCGGGCCTCTCCACCTCCCTCCTTCCTGCCCTCATGCAACACCCCCCCCCGAACCCCCTACCCGCCTTCCCAGTTGGCCCGACACAAGGAGGCCTGAGAGGACCCTCACCCGCCCGCCCGGGCTCCCTCTGGAGTCTGGGGCGCACGGAGATGACAGAAGGGCGCTGGGGAGGGAGAGGGTGGGAGACAATGGGGAACTGAGAGGGCAGCTGAGACCGAGGGAATGGTCGCATCTGCCCCTTGCCCCCAGCCCAGAGCCACTCCATCTGTGCGGACCCTGCACGTGGGGCCCCGTGGGCACCGCCCGGCCTCGCTGCTTCCTCTTGAAATTCTGGAGTTTTCCCGACTCCGTGTCCCTCAGCTCGGAGAAGCGTGAACGGTGGGAGGGGTTCAGAAACTTAGTTTGGACTTTCTTACCGGAAAGGGTTTTCCAACTTCCGGTTGGTGAAAGATGAAGACTGGGGTGTGGCTCAGTTGGCAAAGTACCGCCCAGCCTGCGTGAAGCCATGGCTTCCATCCCCGCGTGGCGTGGAGAGGAATAGGTTGTGGTGGTGCCCACGGGTGATCCCGGTACTGCTTGGGGGTAGAGGCAGGAGGTTTAGAAGTTCAAGGACAAGCTTGGATACACAGGATCCCCGGTCGTAAAAACAAATAATATAAAAACCGAAGCGCAAAGCCCTGGGGTGAGAGACAGGGAAACGCGTATCACCATATGTTCTGCGGACACTTGTGTCCTGGATGGTGGTGTCGGACACGCGAAGGTCACCTAGACAAGGTTCACACCCACGGAGACGCCGTCCTGTTATGAGCCAGGTTTTTAACAGTGGGGACCTGTGCCTGGAGAAGTTAAAGCCAAGAGCCTGATGGGAAAAAAAAATCTCACCAAAGGGGACCTGGGTCTTGATGTTATGAGTCTCAGGCTAGCCCAGTTCTGACTTCTAGCTCAGTGCCTTCCTACTGCTTCCTGTCCTCCCGTTTATGGGCGATGGGACAACGGTCCAAGCCACCTGAGGTTTCCAGTCAAACCTTTGAGTGGGTGGTTCTTTTCCTTGAGAGGGGATACAGAACCTCTCCGACATCTTAGAGGGCTGGGCAACTCCACAAGCTTCTGGTTAGCTTCCCTGGGGTTCGAGTCCTCTACTGTTCTAGAAAGATCCACCCAGTCTTTCCCATCAGGAGCAAAAGGGATCACAATTCCCAACACAAGTAACGCCCACCCATACAGGCGCTGTCCACCCTTCCCTAAATTCTCCTAGTCCTAACCACGCCTCCATATTGGTTCTGACCTCTCCCCCACCCCACTCACTAAGGACCTGGTCAGGAGGGAGGGTGTCCAAGTGGGGTGACAGCATCCAGGGAGATCTTTTTCTCCCAGGAAGTGACATCTATGGAGTCTCAATAGAAACTTCCTGCTAGGAACTTCCCAGGGTCAGAGGGTGTGTGTGTGTGTGTGTGTGTGTAAAATGATAAAAGACGCCTGCACGCAGTCAAGAGTCCAGCACAGAAGCTTCTGGAAGCAGACTCTTTGCAAGAGTTCACTATGTACAGGTGAACAAAGAGTCATTAGAAAAATAACGGGGTTCAATATATGTTTGGTACAAACTTCTGTAAATGTTTGAATGTAAGATTAGTCCCAGCCAAGAGTGAAGGGTCCAGCCTGGTCTGCGATGTGTTGATTTTCCCCATGTACTCAGACCCTGCTAATCGTGGCCTCTGGATCTCCTCACTAATTTATGCTTTCTAAGACAGTGAGAGATGGCACCAGCGAGGGTAAGGCCTTGCCCAAGGATGCACAGCTGACCCTGTGTCGCTTGGTTGAGTAAAAAGGCAGTGTGACCTCCGGGACTGGTCACTTGGGGGTACAGCAGAACCCCAAGGCTGCTGAACTGGTCACACGTGGCCATGCAGCCTGATTCTCCTCGGAAGGGAGGCTGATGGAAAGCTAAGGTTTTGTCCGGGTCAGCTTGCAGGTCGGAGGCCCCTGGACAGAACTTTGACCCGTCACTGCCCCTCTCACCTCCCGCACAGCCTAGGTTCAAGGCCGCGCTCGCGCGCGCGCGGAGGCCGGGAGGGGGTTAAACCGCGCAGCCCCGCCCGCCGGGCGCAGGAACAGATTTCGCTGTTCACACGGCCACAAAGGCCGCGCGCTCAAAGACGCCGCATTGTCCCCGCCGCGCCGCTCCCACCGCCGCGCGCGAATTAACCCTGTCACCCGGCCTTTGTCGCCGCGCACTTCAGGGCGGCCACAAAGGCGCCAGAACACCCTGCCGTGTTGGCAAGGATGTGGGGGGTGGGAGGGGTGGACTTTCAAGAGGGGACAGTGGAGGGTGGGGGCAGAAGCGAGGGGAGTGGGGGGGGTGCAGGACAGGGTGCGGGGACACAAGGTGGGCATAGGCGTAGGAGTGGGGTGCAGGGGTGGGGTTAAGGGTAGAGATGGGGTGCAGGGGTAATAGTGGGGTCCAGGGACATAGGTGAGTTGCAAGACAGTGCAGGGGCGCGGGGAAGAGGCTGCGGGAAGGGGTACAAAGGTCCAGACACTCCTCTGTCCACGACGCTTACCCGTGCTGTCTTCTGTCCCCCACCCGCTCCCCTCGTTGACTCTGTCTCCCTCTTCCCAGCTCAGCTTCCCTCTGCTTCTGTCTCTGTGTCACTAAGGAGCTTTCAGTCGCTTTGCCCCCATCCCTGCCTCTGTGATCCTGCCTCTTGGCCTCTACTTCCGCCTCTGTCAGTGATTCCCGATCCCTCCGAGGGCCGGCTATCATTTAAGGCATGTGCTCCTGAGTGTGGAGGAGACGCATGCACACACAGACAGACATGTGTGTGCACATGCGGTCACTTAGGGTTCTTCTGACTCCAGGGCCTTTGGCTGTCTTCGTGGGTGGCACGGTGGCTGGAAGGTCCCTACACCATCCCTTCAATAAATACCACATCCCACAGGGGGGCAGAGGCAGGATGGTGTCTTCTCAGGGGGTGACCCAGCTCAGGAGAATCCTCCCACCAGGCTCTACTCCAACCCTCTGAAACCTGAAGAACTTCTTCCCTTTCTCTCTCTCTCTCTCTCTGTCTCTCTCTCTCTCCCTCCCTCCCTCCCTCCCACCTCTTCTTGTACCATCTCCAAGGGCCTTGTGGGAAGAGCCAAGATTCCCCCTACACACACCTCAGGTCGCACAGTATCCTCACACCTGTCTCAGGGCCTAGGTCATCCTCCTTATACGTTTTCTCAAGCCATTCTAAGAGGTGGCTAATAATACTCTCACTTCATACTAGGGAAACCGAGGCACAGCTGAAGGTGATCAAGCCAGACAGATCCTGGGTGCTCATTGGCCATCCAAAGCCTGTCAGTGGACTCCAGACCCAGGCTCTGCAGAGCCATTCCCCAGTGACCTTTCTGTTTTCCCACTCCCTCAGCTGGGGTCAGTGTGAGCAAGGCATTATGAGTAGAAGGTGAAGGTTTGCCCCTTGGGCCATGTGGGGATCCAGTGGGGAGTTTGAGGGTCCTCTCTTGTGTGTCTTGCTGTCCTTTCTGGTACAGGCTAGGACCACTGGCTTTCCCAACCTTTGAGTTCATATTCGCATACCTCACACCACTGTTCAGGGTGGCTTTCAGCATTCCCTGAACATCTTCCCTCTCCTACTATAGCTGCTGTCTGTGGTCCCCCTAGGAAGATAGGGACCCCTTCTTCTGCATCCCTGAACACTTGCCTCTGCTGGAAATGACTCCTTGGCTGCCCTGTCCCCTGGTTGGCTCTAGCACCACCCACTCTACACTCAGCTGTGTGGGTCTTGCCTGGAGCCTTCTGCTGCAGCTACACTGGGGTGGGGGCAGGGAGGGGCAGGCGAGGCTCTCTCCCTTCCAGAAAGCCCCCCAGCCAGGTCTGCTGGGGGGAGATAAGAAGCAAGCAGCCAGCTCCGCCCCTGTTTCTGTAATCGCCTTCTCACCCTCCCGCACCGCCCCCACTCCCACCCTGTGACATCCCACTTTTTTTTTTTTTAACATATATATCATCTTTATGACTGTGGCATGATCTGGGCTGACACTGCATTCATTTAGCCAAGGGCAGGTGGGGTCGTGGGAGACACGCAGCTCACTCATCTGTGCACAGATTCACGGGGTGGGGGGGGGGGTTTGCTGCGAGGGAAGCCACCGTTCCCCCTGAGACGTTGGGGACACTGGTGACAACATGGTGCCTGGCTAACAATGGATTTGGGAGTGCCAGGGACTTTGTGGCCTGTTCTTAGATGGCCTGGGGGGGGCACCTCTGTCTTCAGGACCTTTATGGTTTAGAGGTGAGCCTTGAGGGTGCATGGGAGAGCCAGTTTATCTCCTGTAGCCCTTTCTCTCCTTCCTTCTCCCCTCTTCCTTTCCTCTCCATCCCTCTCTCCCTCCCTCTCCCCTTCTCTCCTTTTCCATTCCTTTCTCCCTGGGCATGAAATGGAAACTTCTATAGATATCCTGGGCATGCTGCTTGGCACACTGAGAGGTGGGATTGTGGCTGCCCATGCTTACCTCCCGTTCCTGGTTCATCAGTGGGACACAGAGGCCCTGCCCACATGGGTGATCCCTGCTATGTCTGACTCCCTTCAGCAATCCTGAGGGATGACAGTGAGGCCACACTCATGAAGAGGAGGAGTTTGGAGCCAAAGCTTGTGGTGACAAGTTTTGAGAATTCTGGAATTTTTGGTTTATATCAACAACAAAAAAAAAACCTCACAGAAATATTATAAGAACATGTTTTCCTTTCAACCCCAGGTGTGGGGGATGTGGGGCTGCTTCCAATCATCCACAGCAGCTGACTATGATTTGCCTTGTGCTCTAGTAGGGGTGTGGTTTTGCCAGCTGCAGATGGTTGTCTCCAATTGTGTGACACTTGGAATTCTGGGAACTTTTCAGAGGGGTGGTGAGTAACAGGTATGAAGGGGGTGCAGGGAGGTGGCTTGGCTCTTTGCTTTGGGAGATCAGCCTGGGTACAGGTTTCCCTGAACTTGAAGAGACTACATCAAAGTGGACACGGAAGGTGTTCAATGCTTATCGAAGGCCTACTATGTGCTAGAAGTGCTGAGGGCCTGCTACGTGCTAGACTCTCACAAGGAATGTATCAGCTCCATCTTTCTGTCTCTTCTTCGTGGCAGACAACACCCTCATTTCAGGGGTCAGGGAACAATGTCCCAGAGAGGTCCAGTGAGTTGACTAAGGACACACAGCTGAGAAGTGCCAGAGCTGGTATTTGAACTTGGATCTGAGTACAGAGCCAGTGATTTCTTATGTCACTGATATTAAACTGGCTTTTAAATCCAGGGATGCAGTTGCTAGTGGTCGGGAGGGGGACTCCGTTAGCCGGTGATAAGATCTGAGAGTAGAAGGGACAGAAAGGAAAGTTGGATGTGTAGGGTTCAAAGGTGGGAAGGAACAGCAGTCTGTCCCCCCTCTCCCCCCCCCACACTCGGTCCCCTCCGCCCTGGCTCAAGCCTTGGGTGGGGGGACGTGGAAGGAGAGCTAAATATCATGTAATTGCCCCGCTCTTCTGTGAAATTTGTTTCGGGACACATTAGTTCCGGTGAATTTAGCCGAACAGCGGGGGAGTTCTGAGAAGCGATTTGCAATTAGCTGCAGCCCCACGGCCCCCCACTGGGACTCGAGGTACTGGTACCCAGAAGGAAATGGCCAAGGGGGTGGAGCAACTGCCGGCAACTGCCAGCAGGCAGGGGCAGGCAGAGCTTCTGGTTATTCTCACAGCTGGCTTCTCTGACCTGGGGGTGTTGGATAGGAGTGAAGGGGGGGACGGGGTCCCTGACTCTCAAATCCAAGACCTGTTCAGGCCGGAGGGGTGTTAGACACAGCCAACCATGTCTCCCCATTTGCAGAGGGTGCTGAGTCCTACCTCCAAGCAGCTCCGCCCAATGACCACCCCACCCCACCCCACCCCTTGTGGGGTACTTAGATCATCTCCCTGGGTGCTTGCCAGCCCTCCCAATCCTCAGAGAGACAGCGATGGTATCTGTGTTTTGCAGGGGAAGAAACTCCTAGAGGGATGAAGGCATTCCTGCTGGGTCACCTGGATGTGGCCCTTTGTGTGCCAGGCAAGTGCTCTGGCCCTGCGCTGGGCTCCTGGCTCTAGAATATCACCATGGTAATGAAAGGGCTCCTATGACTGTCAGGGTTCATAGGGCTGTCATCCTGTCATCCTGTCCCCATGGAGCCTGCCATGCCTGTGGCCTTGGATGGCAGCGGGTGTGAGGAGGAGTGAGGGAGGTTGGCTTCATCCACCCTCTTGTTCCCCATTTCTTCTGGAAGAAGCTGGGCCCTTGGCATTCTGGGTCTTCACAGCCGGAGTTCTCTGTGGCCAGGCAATCAGGGAGGGAAGCTGAGAGAAGGTGACATTGTCCCAAGTGTCCCTCCTCCATCCGTTGTGAATGATGGATCCACATGGTCACGGATACTCTCTTACAAGTTGCTTAGCCATCAAGCAACCCAGTGGCTCTGACTCCATCCAAGGAACAGGCATGCTCCAAGTTTTAAGTGTCACTTGGTGTTATTATTTGTCTATCTTTGTAGTTTGCTCGTTTCCAAGACACAGTTTTTCTCTTTCTTTTATTTTTTATCAGTTATTTTATTTATTTACATTTCAAATGTTTTCCCCCTTCCTGGTTTCCCCTCTGAAAACCACCTATCCCACCCCGATTCCCCAAGACAGGGTCTTTCTTCCTTTCTTTCTTTCTTTCTTTCTTTCTTTCTTTCTTTCTTTCTTTCCTTCTTTCTATCTTTCTTTCTTCCTTCCTTCCTTCCTTCCTTCCTTCCTTCCTTCCTTTCTTTCTTTCTTTTTTCTTTTCTTTCTTTCTTTTTTCTTTTTTTTCTTTTTTTGAGACAGGGTTTCTCTTATAACCCAGGCTGTTCTGGAACTCACTCTGTAGACCAGGTTTTTTGTTTGTTTATTTATTTGTTTTGCTTTGTTTTTTGAGACAAGGTTTCTCTATGTAGCCCTGGTTGTCCTGGAACTCACTCTGTAGACCAGGCTGGCCTCAAACTCCACCTGCCTCTGCCTCCCAAGTGCTGGGATTAAAGGCATGCACCACCACTGCCTGGCTTGGATTTTTCTATGTAGCCCTGACACTCACTCTGTAGACCAGGCTGGCTTCGAACTCTGAGATCCACCTGCTTCTGCCTCCTGAGTGCTGGTATTAAAGGCCTGGACCAACTGTTTTGTTCTTGTTTTTAACTTTTAAAGGTGGGTTCTCCTTCTACTATGTGGGGCTGGGGGCTTGACCTGATACCATCATGCTTGGTGGCAAGCACCTTTACCCACTTTCTGGGTACCGCAGTCTGTTTGGGATAGGGTCTCATGTAGCCCAGGCTGGCCTCAAGTAGCCAAGGATGACTTTGAACTCTTGATCCTCCCTCACCCACTGCCTAAGCACTGGCATCACAGGCTTGTACCACTGTGCCTACTTTGTGTGTGGCTCAGGATGGAACCCAGAACATCACACAGGATGGACACACCCACAACACAGTCAGCTGCCAGGGAAGAGAATTTGGGACTCTCGGGACTATAAATCAGTTCTCCTTTAACTGGTACTGATGTTACTCCCAAACAACAGCTAAAGGGGGAGGCCTGTGTGTCCAAGCTAACCAAGCCAGTGCTGCTACATTCTAGAACGAGAGCCTGGGGCTAGGGTGAGCAGAGAGGGATTCTGGGAAAAGGAAGCTTTGATCCAGAACTGTTGTTGAACGACTTGGATGTTCTACTGGGGGCTTTCACCTCCCTCTGCCCGGGCTGGGGGTGCACCTCACCTCCGTCATTCCTACAGAGAAGTCAGGCTCTGCTGTCCAAGGCCAGGAGGCTAAGACACGAATGGCTCCCTGGCTCATTTGGGCTGTCTGGTTTTAATATCCAAACCCTCATATCCTGGGAATGTGTGCAGCCCCCAGCAAGCTGGCCTGGCTGCTTATCTTACTTGAAGGAACCAGGGTCCCACACAGCCCCTTCACTGGCCTCACCCCCAGCACCAGCCTGCTGTCTTCCATCCTGCCCCGCCCCTTCTTCTGAATGCACCAGCTTCCCTCCTGGTCCCCCAGGACTGCCCAATCCCAGGACTTCTGCAGATCTCCACAGCACTCTCTCCCTCTGGTTTCTTATCTGAGCGTGTTCTCTGGTTCAGGCGGAGATAAAAGTAAGTCTTAAGGCCGCATCTCCACCAGAGGCGGCCAGCCCTGTCCCCCTCCTGGCTCATTCCCTGGCCCGGCCAGATAAAGGGTTAGAGCCAAGCACATGTCATTTTCTTTGTGTGGAATCAATATTCACCAAAGTTTATCTGGCCGACATAGCAGGAAGTGCTAATTTCATCTGTGTCAATTATTTTGATGAATGCCCATAATGCCCAGGGTGTGAGAGGAAGATAAAAGAATTACTGTGGGCACACACACGTACACCTTGCACACATATGTGCTCAGCCACCAGTACACACAAGGCACATGGGAGGGGGGAGGTGGCTCCACCAAGTTTGACGATACGTGCCTACAGGGAAAACCAGTACAAACCTGTTGTCCATCCTTGGCTTTTAAACAATAGATATGAACCCTGGGGCCATTTTTGACACATCCCACCCAGAGGACAGTGGCAATGGCCCAGCCAGTTTTTGACTGAGGAGGAGATGCTAATGGCCTGTAGTGAGTACATCCCGCAGTGCACAGCACAGAGGCCTGCCTTGCTTGGCCTGTGCAAGACCTGGGTTTTATTCTAGCTTTGCATGGAAGAAATGAATTATCCAGCTCAAGAGTCAATGCTGCTGAGGCTCAGATCTCAGGAGCAGAGGTGGTTATCTATTTATTTGTTTATTTATTTGATGCCTGTAAATACAGCATTCTATTTTCTGGCAATACTGGCCAGGAAATATTTGGGGATTTGTCGTCTTCTTCTTCTTCTTCTTCTTCTTCTTCTTCTTCTTCTTCTTCTTCTTCTTCTTCTTCCTCCTCCTCCTCCTCCTCCTCCTCCTCCTCCTCCTCCTCTTCTTCTTCTTTTTGAAGATGGGTTTAAGCACCAAGATGTTAAAAAACATGAACAGAAATAAAAACCGACTCATGTCTGTTTTCCTAGCCCTCGAGAGGCTGAGGCAGGAGGAATGTAAGTTTGAGCCCAGTCTCTGGGTAATATAGCAAGGTGGGGAGAGAGAGGGGAGGGGGGAGAGAGTGTTAAAATGTTACTAGCTAAACAGCAGAGTAGACATGTACAGTAGGCACCCAGTACAAATGAACCCTGGGGATCCCAAGATTCTCCCTTTGAAGTGTGTGTGCCCCTGCCTGTGAGAAGTTCACCGATCTCCATGCACCTGTGTTTACAGTTCACATAATATGTTTGCACATTTCTGATGCTGTGTGTGACCACACAGAGCTCAGGGTGGGGGAACAGGCTCTAGTCTCAAGGGAGAACATTCTCTTTGAGGCTATATCATGTAGCCCAGGCTGGCCTCAAACTCACTATGTAGTTGAGGCTGACCTCTGGCTCCTGAGTCCCCTCTAGAGTGACCATGATGGGAGAACACACCAGCCACCATGCTGGTTTCAGGAGCACTGGGAATAGAACCAGGGCCCAGGGCCTGCTAGGCAGTCCAGTGAACAGGAACCAGGACTTCAGCCCCATTCCTCACACAGGAATCCTGTTGCCAGATCAGATGGCGTCAGCTGGAGCTAGCCCAGGGTCTGCATCTCTCACCACTCCTTTTGCAAATGTCTAGCTGTAACTGAGCCTCTCACCTCAGAGCCTATTGTGCAGGCCAGCTCAGCCTCAGGGACTTGTGGGAAACTCTTCATCTTTGAACAAGAGTCACGGCACTTTTTAGACAAACACACCTGAGGATGCTCCTCTCAGGGGGAGATGCTTGAGTGTCAATCACTTAAAATATGATGTTGGGAACCGATGTCACGATATATTATAAAATATGATGAGTGGATGATCTGCTATTTATTACAGGCGGCTGATATATGGTGCCGCATTACCGTTATGGATGGTGATGTATCACACACTCCAGCCTGTGCTAGGGATTATGGATTCATACACTCCGGCTACAGGGGTCTGATTTAAGAACTCCTCATGACTGGCCTACCTCTGCCTCTGCCAATCAAAGTCTCTTTGGCTAGGTGGGACGGAAGATCAAAGGTCTTCAATCCCAGGGACTAAGTCATGTATGGATTTGAGATTTCTAGGGATTTGGGACCCATGGGCTACAGATTCTGACTAACTCAAGTGGGCCCTGGGCTTTGGGTCTGCAAGACCTTGTTCTCAAATCTGCCTGTATCGGAGACTGAGACAGCCAGGGCCAATGGCCAGACAGTGGCATAAAGAGAAAGCCGCTTGTACTTAAGATCTTGAAATCGAATTATAAGGAGTAAAAATGAATCAAGACGGGATATCCCAAGGTAATAACAGGGACCCTTGAGATTTTGAGTCATCAAAGCCTGGCGCAGGACAGTGTAAATACTCTGCAGATAAACAGTCGTCCTCATGGGTTCTGAGGGAAGGAACCGAGTCAGGGTGAGGATCTGGCCGGAAATATTCACCAAGCTTCAAAAACCCAGGTCCCAAATTCTATGTAAGGGCCCAGGAGATGGCTCAGTGGGTAATGGTGCTTGCTACCATGCCTGATGACCTGAGTTCCAGCCCCAAGACCCACATGGTGGAAGGAGCAAGCTGACTGCCTTCCCTGCCCCCAATTCTCTTCTGACATCTGCTTTTATGCCATAGCATACACACATGCATACACACACACACACACACACACACACACACACACACGTAATTTTGTTTTAAAAAGGAATAAGGCAGAAATCAGTAAAGGGAGACACCCAAGATCAACCTTTGACCTCTAGACATAAAGGTATGTGCACATGTGCACACATGCACACACACACACACACACACTAGATAGATAGATAGATAGATAGATAGATAGATAGATAGATAGATAGATATAGAGATATGGTGAATAGAAGTCATGGGATGACACCCAGGGTGTCCTCCAGTCTCAACATGTATGCACGTACCTGTGGTGAGCATGGATCCCCAGCTGGGGTCATTTCCATGTCCTGTGATCAGCAGCTCAGCCCCAGCTTGAGACACCTTAACAATTCCCAGGTTTGTAAGCTCCACGTGAAACTGAGGTGAACAGGAGGGCTTGCCTCTCCTCCCCTCTCCTCTCCTCTCCTCTCCTCTCCTCTCCTCTCCT
>NW_021620792.1:2000962-2060250 GCF_004785775.1 Grammomys surdaster | reverse complement strand
CTCCCCTCCTCTCCTCTCCTCCTCTCCTTTCCTCTTCAGGGTGCTAGGAAGATTCACACAGCAACAGAGAAGGCTAGCACCTCAGCTGGGATGCTCCAGGGCAGGGATGTTTTGGTACCCACAGCCCCCACTTCCCACACAGAATCTTGGTTCTCTTTCTCCATGTGATGGTCCTTCTAGCAAAAGAACCAGAGTCCTCAGACAGGACAGGCTTCAAGGAGTACAACCAGGCAAAGAAGGCCCAACCAGGAAGTCACACAGTGTCACTTGTGGTTGTCCCGTGTTCCCTGTGAGGGATGGGACCTGCCCAGCCTCCATGTAGGAGAATTATGAAAGTGGCTTCCCAAGAGGCCAGATTTGCTGGGTGTGGATCAGAGAGCTGACCTAGCAGGCTGCTCCTTGGCTGTTCAGTGAGGCTCATTTTTCTGGAAACTTCCTACCGCCCTGTCAGTTTCCTGGGTCTCCAGCAATCTGCTATCTGGACTCGAAATCAGCACTCACTTTCCCCACAGACCCAAGAGCATCTTAGGAAATTTAAGGAGGAGGACACATTCTTAGCTTTTCCAATTGAGGGGACTGACAAATGTCCCACACAAATGAAGCAGTTAGTACAAAATGCAGTTTTAGCCCCTGAACAATACTCAAAGCTAGAGAGAGAGGGAGAGAAAGAGAGAGAAAGAGAGAGAAGAAAACAAAGGAATTCAAGAGGCAACCATCTCCCGAAGAACAATGCCACCGAGCAAACCCTTTAGAATCGAATAATTATTTTCTTCATTCTTCTAAAAAAGAAAAATAATCAAGACACACGCACAGTTTTCAAGGGTCTCATTGTACTTACCAGAGAGGAGTCTTTGCGTTAAGAGACGGTGGCTGTTGGTTAGAGTGACATGTCCCTTCATTAGCAGAAGGGGATGCGTTCTCTGGGTTGTCTCAAATTCGCTGGCGTTCATTTCTTTTTGCATCTGACTTGTCACTCACGAGTATGAGTGAGTCTCAGAAAGGAGGGAGCTCCTCTGGGGTTCTTTCTAGAACACTAGAATTTCCCAATGGGGGCCTGAGTCTCTGCTTTGTGCTGGATTCTGATACGAGTTTGAGGGTCTAGAGGTGGAGAAAGCTCTTGGAGCCTCCAGAGGTGATTGTTCAGCAGAGTTATGGTGGGACAAGACCAGAGAACGTTTCTGATTGCAACCTTTGGGCAAGATTGACAGGGTTGTAACAGTCAGTACAGGCAGGATCATGCTGTGTAACAAATAGTCCAATGCCAATCACTGAGGCATCCCAGCTCAGTGAGGTCATCAAGGGGTCCTGCTTGAAGATCAGTCAGCATGACATCACTTTCCTGTCACGATGGATGTTTCTAGAGCAAGTGAAGGTAAGAAAGAGAACACTAGCAACAAAATATTTCACCAGGAAGCAAAGGGGTGGCTTTTGTTCCTGTTTAATTTGCTCAAAACTTGGAGACGTCAGCTTAGTTAAAGTGCAAGGGAGGGAGGACTTGAAACTGCCCCAGACCTGGAGGTTGAAACTTTCAAGATTCATTTTAATGAGATCTGTCTAACCACTTGGAGATGGAGATGGCAGGGAGATGGGGGCCTTGGGGGATTCTGGGAAATTAGGGGTGTAGAAGTGGATTGTGTCAGATAGGCAGCTTCTCAGGTGCTATTCTCCCCATGAACCTTGTTTTAACATCTTTATCTTGCTGGATCTTGTTGCCACTAAACCTTTTCTTTTTAGCCATCAGTGGGCTCTTTACATATTGAAGGCTCGTTTAATTCTGTGACTGCTTGGTTACCCGAGTCCCCATTTTACAGACAGAGTAACTGAGGTCCAGAGAGGTTAACTGGTTTGTTTGAGTTTATTTGGCACTGACAGATGCACCTTGGATTCTGATCTTGGAGCTCTTTGAAGAGGAGGGAGGTTGGCAAGGCTGTCACCTGGCCCCCAGAGCTTGCCTCCTGCCACACAGCCAAGCTCCTCCTCTTCCACCTGGCACCCAAAATGAGCGTGGAGGCTCGCGCTAAGGTCAGTGGTTAAGGGTGCTTGGTGAGAGATGCAAGTTTGGTTCCCAGTACTCACATGGAGTGCTGCCTGTCCGTCTAGTTCCAGGGGTTTGATGCCTCCTTCTGGCCACTATGAGCAATTGCAACCACACACACACACACACACACACACACACACACACTACATAATAAATCTTTAAAAAGTACAAATAGATCAAATAGATGGTGGTTTGGCTTCTTGTTCAGGAGGCTTCTGCATTTCTCTTGGGATAAAGTTTCTCCTCTTCCTACCTTGCTGTGCTGCGTGGGATCTCTTACTCACTCTGGGGTATCTCTTAGCATCCTTACCCCTTCCTGAGACAAAACAAAAACAACCAACCCCCCCCACCAATGCTATGAACTATAATGCGGTGAGGGGCACCTGGTATGCCCATGCCAAGGTGTCCCCCTGAGAAGTTATGCCATAACACATCTGGGGGTATAAAGGGGTTTTTTTGGGGGGAAGGGAGGGGAGTGAGGGCCGAGGGAAGGAGTAGAGGCAGAGGGAGCAGATCCATGAGAGCAGAGAAGAGGATGTGCCACAGCGAACGAGGAGGGGAAGGGGACGGGAACACATGGGACCAGAGAGAACTAGAGTGGTGAGCGGTCCTTTTATCCGCTGCCTGCACATGGCGCAGGTGATGACGCAATGATGACATATGCTCAGATGATGATGCAAGTTGTTGCTAGGTCCCTGGGAAGAAGCTAATGAAATCACCTGTAAGCTAACAACCAACACCACCAAGTAGCCTCGTTAATATCTTATTTCCATTTTACAGATTAGAAAAGTAAGGTTTAGGTCCTCTCATCACACTCAGGCCCCCTGGCTTGACGTGTTCCTTTCTCACTCTGCTGTCTTCCACACCCCGGAAAGCCATGGTAAAAACAAATAGGAGAATGAGAGGTGCGCACGGGTGTCAGGGGCGGCAGAATTCCAAGCGTGGAGAAGAGATTGAGGGAGGGGCGCAGCGAGGAGGGAGGGGTGCGGCAGGGAGAGACAACCCCCCATCAATTAACACAAGCTTCATAGAAACGGGAAGCATTCTTGGAGCCTTGCCCTCTTAAAACCTCATATCTCTAATCCCCGCGCCCTCTGACCTTACCCATAATCCCCCCTCTTTTGTACTGCTGCCTAAAACCTTCCTACCCCAAGCAAGCCTTATATCGCACTGAGGTCTTGAGACCGGGTGGCCGGTGCTGGGCGCTTGTGGGGGACGTAGGGGGTGGGTGGGGGAGGAGGAAGACATCTTCCTAAGTGTTTGACCAACAAAATCTAGCTGAATTTCCACCCCTCCCCAACCCTTTGCGAGCCCGAACATCCTCCTGAAAGGCCACGCGGAGTCTAACCTCCTCCCTCCCTGCTCCCCTCCCGGCTCCCCTGCCTTAGCCCAGACACAAAGCTCGGCCTGGATTATCTTCATTTCCATATGGAGAGCTGTGTAAGCCAGTTCAATGCATGGTCAGTCATTTTGTTCACAACTTTGCAGCAAGCCGGAGCTAAAGCCTCTGGGAAATCAGCCATTCAGCCCGGCTCACCTCGTGTGCGCGCGCAGAGATCAGTAAACACGGGGGGGGGGGGGGGGCGGGGGGCGAGAGGGTAGGGGAAATCGAGGTTCCTTTGTTAATTACCTCTGGGTCTCAGCTCGTGGTGGAGCTAGCTGCTCCCCACAAAAGTCACTGCAACTCTGGGCTCTGCGTTGTGAAGGGTATGTGTGTGTGTGTGTGTGTGTGTGTGTGTGTGTGTGTGTGTGTATGAAGTGCACTGGCTCAGAGTCTGGTGAGTGTGTTTCTTGGAACTGAGCAATAAGGAAAGGTCCTATGTCTGTCACATCTGCACACACACACACACACACACACACACACTCATCTGCCCATTCTTGAGCTGTTTCTCTCTCCTCCTTCACTTCCTATCCAGTGAGCCTCTCTCTCATGACTCTTACTGGGTCCCCTCCTTCTCTTCGTCACCCCAGGTAATGTTGGACCTCCCTGCCTGTCTGTTCTTCAGCACCCACCCCCTCCAGGCCTGCCTTTCAGCCCCCTCTGCTGTCCCCGGGGATCCTTGCATCTCACTGGAGCTGCATGCCTCCTGGGTCCCCTCCACCCTCACAGGAGCTGGCCTTAGAAATGACATCACCCATCCTTCCTGCCTTCCCGGGACAGGCTTCCACGGTGCCTTCCACCACACTCAGGACCGAGGTGTGCTGGGCTCAGGTGTGTTTGTGGTGGGGTGGGGGGAGGGGAGCTGAGACTTTGGAGAGTAAAGGAAGAGATTGGAGAGCTGAAATGAGGAGCTGGCCAGCACTTTGGGAGGACCTTGGTTGGATGGCGCACCTACCCTATGGCTCCTGTCCTGCCTTTGGCTCTTTTTGGACAGCCTGGCTTCTGTCTAAACCACTTGTCCTATCTGAGAAATGCACTGTCAGTGGTCTCTATTAAGACTGCTGCTGCCGGGCAGCCTGAGGATGGTAGGCGGGGCCTCTGTGATTGACAACTGCTGCAGTTGGCATTGTCATCGCCTGGCACCGAGCAGGTCCCCATGGAGGGCAGCTACCGTGGTTTCTGTCACTGGATGTCATGCTTCTATATTGGCGGGTTCTCTGCCCACAAGTTCAACCAGGAGTGTGGAAAATATCCCGGGGCAGTCGTGTGTGCACACTGACTGGGTAAGGGCTTTTAAACCACAATTCCTCTGAACAAAGCAGTGACCTGGGTATACCACTTGCTCTGGCCCAGGAGTGGAAAGATCCAGGGATGTTTAATGTGTACAAGAGGACACACATGGGTTTGGGGTAAGCACAATGCACATATGGAGCTCGCGTCTTGGGTGTTGGTGTCCATGGGACATCCCGGAATCGTGTCTGCCATATGCAAATCCCCGGCATACTGAATTTATATCATATGTACATCTCAATAGATCTTAACAAGAATGCCAGGAGAGCCAGGTGTGGTGACGCATGCCTGTGATCCTAGCACTTGGAAGGCTGAGGCAGAAGGATTGTGCGCCAGCCTGGGCTACTCAGGGAGCTCTATTCCTGAAAACAAACAGATAAGAAATCCAGAAGGGCTTCTGTCCAGAGGCCCTAACATAGGAAGAATGGCCCAAGATGGAGTTGTTTCTAGGGGTGGAGACATCTCAGTTGGGCTCTGTAGGATGATTAGGAGTTGGCTGGCAGGCATCTGGCCTTGCTGATTCTTGTGGCTTGGGGGAGAGGACCTGATGCAAACACCAGAAGGTAGGGTGAGGGGATTTCTTCTGTGGCCTGTGGAGGAATGTCCCACCTCAGACTCCTGGGAGAGTCTATAACAGGGCAGCTTTGCTTTGAGGGGTTAGCAGAGAACCTTCACTCTGAAGGAAGGACTTTGTCTCGTGGAGCCTAATTTCCCTCATGTGTAAAGTGGAGAGGTCAGAGGACCCCCTTGATGGGCCTGACTTTGATCTTTGAAATGGCCCTCTTGCTCTGTTGGGGGTGGGGAGGGGCTGGGGTTGGCCCAGTAGAAATCGATCTTGGGCAACCTTGGAAATAAAATAATAAATGGAGCCCCTCCCATCATCCCATGATGCACTGAGCCTTCCCAGTGAGCCCTCTTATCATGATAACCTTGACTTATCACCGCAGGGAAACTGAGTCACAGACAGGGGAAGCCACTTGACCTAAGCCATGGCAGCTGGAGGGCGGAGCTGAGGGGACTGGCCTTGTTCCCTGGGCTTCTGTGGGTGTCTGTAGCCACTGCACTCTCTCCCTTCCTGTTCTAATGGTTCCTTTCTGTTCTCCCTGGTTTCCCCATCTCATCGGAAACTCCATAAAAATCCATGAAATCCAGGGTGGAGACAGGGGCATGATTTAACTTCCACAGCGACTCTCCCGGCTTGTATGTGAGAAATCCTTCTGCGTCCCAAATATACAGTAGTAATTTCTGGAAACATCAATGCATGGTGCTTCAGGGCTTCAGAGCAGACAAAACTGGGGTTCAGCCACACTGATGCCTTCCACGTCACTGTGTGATCTGAGGCAAATGACTTTCTCTCAGAGCCTCTATTTCCCACCTTTAAAACAGCGTAGAATAAACCCACTACCCTGTTAGAGCTGGGGTAGATGGACGTTCAGTGAAGTCGAAACTCTGATCCTTTCATACCGTACCCCAGAATGAGCCTGTGGCCCATCTGGGTCCCTTATCCCAAGTCCCTGACCTGTGTGCGCAGGGTCAGAATGGAGATGCCAGGAGTGGCCTGGCCAGCTTTCCGTGGCTTGCCCGTGCAAGGTGTCAGGCAGCGGGTGATGGATCAGCACGGACACACTCCACAATAGCTCACAGACACTCTATTAGCCGGTGATTGTCTGCCCGGCGGCCCCACTCGGGCAGCACTGCCACACATAATGGCCCAGAACAAAGATGGCAGCTGCTTTGTGGAGGGACAGATTTGTGGCAAGTTGAGATAAAATAACAAGGAAGGAGAAAGAAGAGAGGAGATGTGGGTGAGGGGAGAGGAGGTGGGGTGGGGGTGGGGGACATGAAAGGAAGCAGGGGATGGGAAGGGACAGAGTGGGGGGGGGTCGTGTCGCAGTGGTAGGACAGAGACAGTGGCTCTGGAGAATCTCAGGCGCTTTGTCCTCCGATCTCTGTGTCAGGAGAAGCAAGCGGCACCAGTGGCTTAGGCTGAGTTCATATTTGATGTCCTTGATGTGACAAGTGGCCTTGAGTCGGCTCCTTGCCTGGCTCTCCGGGAGTGAGTGGGGTCTGGGCCGTGAGCTCATGCTACAGACCAGCTCACAGAAGGTGGAAGGTGGAGGAAGACACAAGCACTCCCTTCTGTCTGTGGTAGCTCCTGTGAAGGAGCTCAGCAGCCTCCACTGACACACCATTTAACATTTTCACTGCAAGGAAAGCAAGGGAGGTGTCCTGGGTCCCAGCACTCCCCGGGGAGGGAGTCAAATTCTACCATTTTAGCTAGGCTTGGTGGCAGATGTCTACAAACTTAGCCTTTGGGAGGCTGAGGCAGGAAGGTATGGAGATGTGAGGCCAGCCTGGGAGAGAAAGAGAGAGAGAGAAAGAGAGAGAGAGAGAGAGAGAGAGAGAGAGAGAGAGAGAGAGAGAGGAGTGAGAGGAGAGAAAGGGGAGAGAGGAAAAGAAGCAGGAAGAGGGAGAGAGGGGAAGAGATAGGAGAGAGAGGGAAGGGGAGAGAAGGAAGGGAGGGGGAGAGGGAGGGAGATTAAGGAAGGAAGGGAAGAAGGGAGGGAGGGAAAGAGGGATGGGAGGAGGGAGGGAGGGAGGGAGAGACAATTCAGGACTGGTAGTTTAAGCCTATAATCTCAGTTACTCAGATGCCTAAGGTTCAAGGCCAGCCTGGGAAACTTAGTGAGAAACTCCCTTAAAATAAGGTTGAACATGGTAACACATACCTTTAATCCCAGCACTCAGGAAGCAAAGGCAGGCTGTTCTCTGGGTTTGAGGCCAGCCTGGTCTACATAGGCAGGTCCAGGACAGCCAGGGCTACATAGATCTGGCTGGACCTTGGTAAGCATGTGAAGGGACCCTGGGCTCCATCCCCAGCACCACACAGTAAGGAGATAAGATAAGTACCCATTCTACAGAAATAAGTGAGGATCTGAGAGGCTGCATGGCAGGGACAGGACTTGAACCCAGATCCAGGATCTAAATTTTCTACTGGCCATTTATTCTTCACCCACAAAACTTCCGGGGTGGGTCGAATGTCAGTAACTCTGATGATATGTGGGGTGGGGCACTGAGGTGACATCTGCATGCTTAGAAGAGAGGTATAAACTGTGCCCTGGCCCCACACCCTTCCCACAGCTCTCTCTTCTTTCCTCAAGACTGTCTCGATGCTCCTTCCTCCAGGAAGCCTTCCTAGTTTCCTCCTGAGACAAAGGAGACCTATACAGAGGTTACATATGTCATTACAGACGGGTCATCTCATGTTCCTCAGTGACCCCAGTGTCCTGTCCAGATGCATGTTATGATCTGCAGGCATGGGCCAGAATACCTGTTCTCTGATGACTTAGGGACATATGGTAGTTTCTCATGACAACTGCATTTAGGAGCCAGGCCTTTTGGATACAAATGTCATCAGCAGGAGGGACCTGGGACAGATTTTTTCACATGCCTGGCCTCAGTTTCCCTATTGGCCAATGCAGGGACTGGTCAGTTGTACCTCAAGCAGAATTCTAACACCAACTGAAGCACATGACTGGCCCCCAAGAAACCCTCAGTGAAACATCTTGTCACCAAGCCTTCTGTGTTCACTGTGGCTTTCGATGGTGCTAGAAAACTAACAACTGCACACGGAGGTTACCATGAGCTGGTACCTGTGGCCTTAAAAATACTCAGATGAGCTTGGTGATGGTGACACACACCTTTTATCCCAGCACTTGGAAGGCAGAGGCAGCTGGATCTCTGTGCGTTCAAGGCCAGCCTGGTCTACAGAGGGAGTTCACACAGGTGAAATTGACTTTGTGTGTGTGCACATGGATCTAGGGAGAATCAGGAACCGTCTACCTTTGATATTTTTGAGACAGTGTCTCTTGGAGTATCTGGCCAACTGAGCTGTCAGGCAGATACCTGCCTCTGGGTCTGCCTCCCCAGAGCTGGGATTATAGGTTCAGGACATCATGCCTGGCTTTTTTATTTTTAAAAATATGTTCTGGAAGTTAAGCCCAGGTTAGCACTTTACTGACCAAGCCATCTCTAAACCTCCAAATTAATAGCATTCTTTTTCTCTGAATAACCAATATAGTCTCATTTGCCTCTGTCATGGAGCTAGAAAAAAACATAATCTAGTTTAGTCTTTTGCCCTTTTAAGTCTTTGAGATCCACTAGGTATTTAGTAGTTCGAAGCCCATCGACACAGAATGAGTGCCCAGCACCATGTAGCCCAATGAGACAGAGGGCTACCCTATGGGCCGGTGCAGGTCTAAGCAGAAATGACCCGGGCAATAAACAAAGGAATTGATATTCTAGGGGTGGGGGTTGGGCTAAAGAGATGGCTCAATGGTTAAAAGAACTTACTGCTTTTGTTGGGACCTAGGTCCAGTTCCCTGCTCCCACACTGAAGGGTTACAAGACCCTTGTAACTCCAGGTCCAGAGAATACAACGCCCTCTACTGGATTCTGCAGGCACCTGCGCCCATGTACACACCGCGCCCCCCACCCCACTCCACCCCCCCCCTCCGCCGCCATACTCCCAATAAAGGAGATAAATTCTTCCCATGTGCGCGTTGTGGGTTAGCGCTGGCTAAGCAGAGGTTTGTGGACCTCAGGAGCTCCGTGGCCAGCCAGCCTTAAGGAGTCAGCAAACTCAGCTTCAGCAAGAGACCTTGTCTCGAAAAGGAAAGGGGGTGATTCCAGAGAAACAACCTTCGAGATTGACCTCCGACATCCACGCACACGCGCATACACGGGGACGTGCACCTGAACACACACGTGCATCTAGGCACTAGAACACACAAATATTTCGTCACTGGCTATTGGTCTAGAGCCCAGGCTGGCCTCAAACTCCCAGCAATCTTCCGGCTTCTTGCAAATGCTAGGATTTCAGGCTGCCAGGTTTCGCTTTAAGAAAGAAAACTGTTTCAGCTGCAGAGGGCTAGACCTTCGTTATGGAAGCTAGTCTATGTTTACATTTTAAACTGTTGATCCAGAACCTTCTTTGAAGGGACCCTAAATTGTGTGGGTGATTTCCTTGATCCAGAGGACCCCGTCAATGGGTTCCCATCCAAGAAAAACTGGGGCATCCTTATCACCCCTCGCCCTCGCCCACGGCCCTCCGCCTCTCTGGAAAGAGAGAGAGAGAGAGGAGAAAGAGATAACTCAGAACGCTGTGAAATTTGCCACTGTGAGAACAGTTAATTTTTCACACTCAGACGAACTGGCTGGGTTTGTTAAAGCCCAAGATAATCAAATAATCATTGTAACTCATGTCCGCCTCCTGTCTTTCGCTCTTTGTACCATTAATGTCCCAGCGGGGGGCGGCTCTGGGTTAGTTCAGACGTAGCCTATTTAGATAACCTTCCGGTTGGTCTTCTGAGAACAAAACCCCCCCTCCCGGAGCATCTTACAACAAATGAACCAACCCGCTCTAATCTGCTTATCGCTGTCACCTCTGCTCCAGGCCCGCGCATCTCCAGGGCCTGCGGGACAGAGCCAGAGATTTATATGGATATATTTCTGCTTAGAGCAGTGCATACATGTATCTGCATGAACCTGCTCAAAGGAGACAGCAAACCGAAGTAGCAGGCTGTCTTCTCCTCCCCTGGAAAGAGTCCTTGGGGGGGAACACAGGACTTGGGTTTGGGGTCTGGCATGGGCACACCTGGGGGCCGCGGGCATTGAGGTCCCCACATTTGTGGGTTCCTGTCTCTCCTCTCTGCTCCCATGTTCACAGCCTTGCAGTGCCTTTCTTGTTTTTTATTCTCTCTCTTCCGCTTCTCTCTCCGTCCCCGCCCTCGCTACGGCCCTCCCCCGCCTCCCGGCCCGTCCCCCAACCCTCCCCCCCCCCCCCGCCCCTTTCCCCTCCCCGGGTCTTTCATCTTCTGATTCTTTGACTCTTTTCTACCTTCGGTATTTTCCCCTCCTCTCTCTTCTCTCCTCCCCTTTTCCTTTCCCCTTCATTCTTTTCCTCCCCCCCCACCCCGTCCTAGCCTCTTTCTCCTCCTTAACTCTTCTTATATTCCCCCTTTCCCCTCACCAGTCCTCCACCCCGCTTGCTTTCTCCAGATCCCAAGTCCCCCCTATTTTCCCTTCCCACACCACCTAGCCCCTCCCTCTCCCACCTTCCCGTCTCCTCACCCTTCTTCACCTCCCTCCCCATCACCATGACACCCTCCCTCCTCCTCCAGCTTTAATTTCTGATGAATGTGTTCTGGGGGGGGGGGGGGGGGGATCTTCGCGATAAATCACTTCTCCGTGGGAATAGCTAATCTGCAGGCACCGGCCACTGTCCCCAGTTCTTAGCAGCACATGTTAAACAGCGATATGGTGGTGACACGGAAACCGCCCATCGGAGAGGCGGAGAGAGGATTTTGAACTTCAATGCTCAGAGAGAAAAAATAGTGAGGGCAAAGATAACACTCCACAAAGCCTTAGCCCTGAACCGGGAGCTGCATCAGGACGGCAGGCGCACAGCGGGCGACTTGAACCAGGCTCCACCTCCATGCCTGACCTCTGGTGGGCCCCCCTGAAACTCCTTTCCTGCTATTTGCACCCCATCTGGGTAGTGGGGTGCAGGTCTCCAGATGAGACCTGTGGGAGGGATGGATCTCAGCTACCATTCAGCTGATCTCATTGGGCCAAAGCCTTATTGGGTATGCCTCAGTTTCCCTGTCTGAATCCTTGGAACGTGAGCACCTAACATGGGGTGGGGGGGGAAATGGAGTGATTGGTTGTGATTTATGAACACAGACTTAGTGGGATGTCAGATTCCTTGTGGAATAGTCTCTGGGGTGGGTGTAGGTTCTACAGCTTCCCCCACCCTGTGCTGTGAACCTCTGGAGCTACTCCTAGGTCGCCCCCCTCCCCCGCTGCAGACTGCAGTAACACACTGCCACAGGGAAGCCCACTCTGTCCATCTGGGCACGTGTCTTCCACGGGTAAGTCTGATCTCACTTGGCTAACATGTTGACTTGGTCTCAGTCTATTTCTTCGCCTTTATGCCTGGATGCCAAAGGATCAGCCCAGGTCCTTGCAGCAGTGTTAAACAGAGAATGACTTGGTCCAGAATGTCCAGAAAGGAGCCTCAGGGCTCTGAAAAGTCCAAGCTGCACGGTCCCTGGATCTGGAGCTTGGGATACTCCTGGGAACAAACATCCATCACTGGAACTGTCAGTCCTAGCCTGGCACGTCTGTGAGGTCGAGAGTCTCCTCATCAACCAGAGGCAACCCAGCTCGGATATGTTGATGGAACTCCATTCTGGAATATTCCTGCTCTGGGTTGGAATCCTAGCTCTGCCGCTTGCTTGGGGCAAGATCCATAAGCTTGTGCCTCAGTCTTTCTGGCTGTGAGATGGGGGAGTGAATTTGAGTTATGCCAAAGCTTCCCCCACCCCATTTTTACTTCTCAATAAGACAAGGCACCTACCACTTCTGGTCTATCTTCTGCCTGCTGCTCCCCTGAGGGCTGATGGAGGGGCAGTGGCTGAGGTGGGCTTCCGGGATGGTGACTGACTGTCTAACCCCTGCATCTGGCTTCCACTCTCTGATCATGGGTCCACGGATCCTTGGTTTTCTCACCTGAAGATAACATTTGATTAGGGCAGAGCTGCATTTCTGGGATGAGACAGTGCTGTCCTATAGATGTAAGAGAGGTTCTGGGGACTGGGTGCTGATGCAAGAATGTAACTGCCCGATCCTTTGTAATGGCTACTTTGTAACAGCCCTTTCTGCTGCTCTGGTCCGCAGGTCAGGGTGTAGCAAGAGAGAGAGTGGGGATGGAGGGACGAGAGACGGGAAAAAATGGATACAAGACAGAGTCTGGTCAAGTCTCCTTTATTGAAAGGAAATCCTGAGTATTTATACCCTTTACCAAGTGACTTGCCCTCGTGGACAAGCACAGCTGAAGGCACTACGTCATGCTCCTAGCAGTGTGGAGACCACGTGCACCTAGCTAGCAATGTGGAGACCACGTGCGGCTAGCTGCTGGTGGCACTAAACAGCAAAACAAGATGTTTATCAGAGTGTGCTCAGCTTTACAGATGGCTGTAAAGATGAATAGCCACTTTCGGCTAAGAGTCGGCTCCCAACACAGGAGGAAGGGCATAGGCTTTGGGTTCAGATCTTGGCACCATCTCTTACTAGCTTCGCATCCTCAGAAAAATAACCTCAACTCTTTGGGCTTCTGTATAGCATCTATGGAATGTGTCTGTCACTCTGGGGTGCTCCGGGGTTCCTCAGCTGAAGTTGCTGGTCCAGGGACTGATAAGCAGCGACCAGGTCACAGGCTTCTTGGTCAAGAGACCAAGATCAGAGATCAGAGCTGGACACATGATCCAAGTTACTAAGCAGTTTGTTGACTGACACAGAGTGTAAATAGCCATGAGCTCAAGAAGCTGGGACTGAGACATCAGGGACCACATAGCGCTTTGTCCTCACTGGACAAAGTTCGTAGGGTGGGTGGGTGGTTCTTAGACTTACCGAGAGCACCCTATCTCTAACACCTGCTCCCCTCTGCTGGGAGCTACCAATCACCACTGGTATGAGCGTGACCTCAGAACTGTCCCTGAGTTTCTGTTCCAGAAGCAGCTTAAAACCAATGGCAGCTGGGAGTGGGGTGGAGTTGTAGACAAATGGCCCAACATCCCTGTCCCCAAGCTGCTTCCACAATTGTATCCCAGTGGTACAGAAACCCAGACATCTAAAGATACCATCTTCTCCCCAAACACCCTACAATGGTTTCTTCTGTGCCTCACCAGGGAGCACCCGCCCCTGGCAAACCCATCCTTGAGCAAGCTCACCTCCTCACACTTTTATATTGAAAAGGAGATAGGCAGAGCTGCAGAGATGGCTCAGCGGTTAAGAGCACTGACTGCTCTTCCAGAGGTCCTGAGTTCAATTCCCAGAAACCACATGGTGACTCAGAAACATCTGTAATGGGGATCCAATGCCCTCTTCTGGTGTGTCTGAAGACAGTGACAGTGTACTCACATACATGAAATAAATAAAAATTAAAAAAAAAGAAAGAAAAGGAGATAGGCTAAGAACCTCCAGAAGATAGAGATCTGGGGTTGTAGCTCAGGGATAGATTGTCTGGCATTTCAGGGATCACTGGGATCACCTCATAAAACCAAGTGTACAGTAGAAATTCCAGCCCTTTAGTGATAAAGGTAGAAGGATCAGGAATTCAAGGATATCCTTGGCTACTTAGTGAGTATAAGGCTGGCTTGGGCTACATGAGACTGTAAGGTATATCTACCTTAGATGGGAAGCAATGGATTCTTGTGAGGAAGGGATATTGAAAAGAGATATGTGTGGAGGTTAAGAGTGTGTCCAGCAGCTTTTTGTATTGCTGTAACAAAATACCCGAACTTTTCAACTTAAAGAGAGGGAAGGTTATTTTAGTTCATGATTTCAGCCTTCAGTGGTCCTGATACTTCTGGACTGTGACAGCTAAGTATGTCAGGAACACCTGGTGGGACAATAAGCAAACAGAGGAAGAAGAGGTCAGGGTCTTGAGAGCCCCTTCAAAGGCAATTCCCCTGTGGAATAACTTCTTTCTGAGAGTTCTCAGGTCCTAAGAGATATATCTCCTTGTAGGGCTGGGTAGCCTTTCACATACAGGGCTTTGGAGGGCAGTGGAGATCTGAGCTCCATCAAAGAGTTTATGAGGAAGTAGGGTAAGGGACACACTAGGCAGGGAACAGCCTGTGCAAAGGCTCTGGGGTGGACAGCACATGCCACCTCTAGACAGAATAGGAGTGTGTAGAGAGAATCTTTTATAAGCACCACCAGTTAATAAAAAAGCCCATGGCCGATGAGCTGTGGCAGGAAACAGGCGGGACACTGGTAGGAAGAGAGAGGATTCTAAGAAACTAGTAAGAATATAAGAGAGATGTGGACAGTGTCGAGAGGCTGGACCAAGGAGACAAACATAAATTAGCAGGTAGATGAACTCAGGGAGATGCTGAGGAGACAGGAGGAAGACGCAGGCTGGGATGGAGGGAGAGGCTACTAACCAAATGGTAAATATAGAATAGTTTCAGTGTCAGTTACGGGCTAGTAGGGAATGAGCCAAAGCTTTGGCCTAGGTATTTAATAATAAATAATTAGTCTCAGAGTCGTTGCTGTTGGGAACTATGTGGCTGGGAGGGAAAAAAAACAACAGATTTATTTTATTTTATTTTATTTTATATTTTATTTTATTTTTTTACAGGAGTGTGTGGTTCGGGAAGTCACGTCCCATCTCTGAGCCTCGACTTCTCCGTTTGTCAGAGAGTCCAAGGTGACCTGTGCCTTCCTGTCAACACCCAAGAATGGGATCCAGGAACATAGGAGCTCAAAAGGTATGATGGGGATGGATTTTTAGGTAAGACCTTAAAAAAACAAAACAGAACAAACAAACAAAACCACAGTTTTGAGGCAGGTGAGTGAGTCCATCAGGCAAACACTGGGAGAAGAAAAAGACAGGAAGAGGCTGTAGCATGTGCCAAGGTCCTGTGGCATGAGGGATTTATTGAGATAGATCCAGGAGGGTGGAGGAGTCTGGGCCACAGCTGGCAGGTGGAGCAGGGTGTGGGGATTTAAATGAAGCCCTCATGCTTATATGCAATTACGTTACTGACGAATTACGTTATGTTACTAGCCATCTCCGCAGCCCCGAGTTAAGCTTTTAACCAGCATTAACTAGGACCCAGAGGAGGGATCGAAGTTGGTGTGATTCATAGCTCTGGGTCATTCTGAGCTCTGTTTGGAAAACAGCCCTGCAGAGGGCAGAGAGGGAGGCAGGCGTGACTGACAGGTTCCCTCCGCACTCTGTTGTTACAGCGCTGCACCTGTCTGTGTATTGCTTTGGTGTCCAGACCTCAGGCCTGGTGCTGCTAAGCCAGGGGTGGAGGATCTGCAAATGGGTGGGCAGGCACAGTGGGCAAAGTCTGTAGTGATGTGCACATTAAGGCCTGAGCTTCAGAAACACACTAATAAGAGAATGTGGGCCGAGAGGCAGCAGCCTGGCAATTTAAATGATAGCCAGCCCAAGTATGGAGCGTCTAAATGTTCTCTCCCCGAGATTTATGTCAGCATAGACCTGCCTCGTTCATTTCTCCAGTTAGCAGCTACTCATTGGCCACACCTCCCAGCCACTCTCTGCCAGAAGAGACAGGGACTCCGCTGGCTGCTGGGGACGTCTCTCAGAAGGGCTGGCCAGAGAGGACTCGTGATCTCAGTCATCCCTGGGCTGTGCTGCAGGCCTACTGTGCACCTCTCATCCCAGATATCTATTGTGGGGATGTGAGCAGAAGCCCATTTGGCTGAGTGTGATGCCCTCCCTTTCAGGCCAACACTAGGAGGGTCAGGCAATAGAGCGGCACAAGGTGGGTTTGGGCTGCAGAGTGAGTCCCTGGCTTATACAATTTACAGGAGAGAACGAAAGGATGGACTACAGAGGCTGGAGAGACAGCTCAGCGGTTAAGAGCACTGGCTACTCTTCCAAAGGTCCCAGGTTCAATTCCCAGCACCCACCTAGTATCTCACAACCGTCTCTAACTCCAGCTCTAGGGAATTTGACGCCCTCATCTGGCTTCCACTGACACTGCACACATGTGGTGCGGAATCATACATGCAGGAAAAACACATGTAATACACATAAAATAAGTAGATGAAAAATGTTTGAAAGAAAATATACAAGAAATGTGCGTGTGCGTGTGTGCGTGCGCGTGTGTGCGCGTGTGTGCGCGTGTGTGCGTGTGTGTGCGTGTGTGTGCATGTGTAGGAAGGAGGACTCTTAGACAATGCTGGTGGCTGTGAGTCCAGCCTTCATGGGAGTCAACACGGAGATTCCTCTAAAAACTGAAAATAGACCCATCACATGTGCAAGGTGTACCACATCTGAGTACTTACCTAAGGCCTCCAAACTATCCAGACTAGCCAATCACAGACGTTCTCGCTCATCAGTGGTTACTGAGACACAATTCACAAGAACGATGTTACAACGTTACAAAGCTAACCTAGCTGCCTGACAACAGAGGAGCAGGTAAGAAAATACGGTTTACAGACACAAAAGACTTTTGCTGCCATAAGAAACAAAGCAGGACACCTGGAGATAACGAAACTAAGAAAATTAACTCACGTTTGTATAGATGACCAGAAAGCACAAGCAAAACCATCCTAGGGACGACAAGAGACTCTTGGGAGATGGGGCGGACCTAGGGGATGCACCCAACATACAATATGTATTTGTTTGAGGATGTTCTTAGGAAGCCCAGCACCACAATGAATATAGTCCACTAGGTAAGAAAACCATTTTCTGACAAAATTTTCTTATAATTTTGAATTAAATAATAAAAATAAAAAAAGAAATGCTTGCATGGGTCCATAGGAGGACCCTTCTGGTGCGCATGAAGAAACTGAGGCACAGAGAAAATAAGAACTTGTTCAAGATCACCAGGCTTGGGAATCCCATGGTTGGATAGAAGCCATGTCCTCTATTGTGAAGTCTGAGTTTTGTTGGTGGCTTGAGAACTCCTTAATCTGACTCCTTTTATCCCTCACTCCCCCTCATTCCTGTCTTCCCTCTCTTCTTGAACTTCTATGTGGCCCAGGGTGGCCTTAATCTTCCTGCTGTTTCCTCCCTGGGATTTCAGGTGCCACTAGCACACAGTAGGCTTGCACTCTACCACTGGAGCCGAGCCTTAGTCCCTTGGGTCTGTTTCTCATTCACCCCCATCTCCCACCTAACAGTCACTACCCTCAGAATTTGTCCGGGAGTCCTGTATACACACCCACCACCTCATTCAGACTCCAACCTGGCCAGACTCAATGAGCCAAGAGGACCAGAGCTCAAAACCTCAGAGCTTAGATTGCCTGATTATTTATTATCTGCTGAAAATATTCCTTGAACTAACTTCTTTTTATTCCCCACCCAAAAGCACTGTTTTGGAAGTCTGGGCTGTCGCTGATGGGTAGAGAGCTTGCCTGACATGCAGGAGGTTGGGGGCAGAACTAAACATACCATTTTAAAAGAGTCTTAGGACTAACACTATACAGAGCATTCTGGTCCCATAAAGAGAAAGTAACAGAGTAACTAAACACAAGGAGAGAAAGAGATGATGTTACATTTACAGAAGATGCAGTTGGAGGTGCTCTCCCTGGAGCCATGCCAGCTCTCTATTTAAAAAAAAAACAAAACTACTAAACAAACACAGGGGGACACACTTTAATAACTCCGCACAAGGACTCACCCAGTGGAAACAGTTACCAGATGACTATCCCTGGCTGCTTCATTTTGAGAAGGAAACCATTCAAAATGGCAACACGGGTAATGGATAAGGAGGTCTGTTGTGCTGGACTGAAAAATCCTTGAACAGAATAAAGCATATATGAGTTCCAGTGGCTTAATAGCAAATGCAAGAAGTCAAATAAAAAGTTACATATATATCTATCCGCTGAGGAATGGGTAAATAAACCTGTGGTATGTCCATTCAGGGGAGTATTATACAGCCACAAGAGGCATAAAGGACCAGTCCCTGCTTCATGATAAGCCATTGTAAGGACCTGAGTGAGAGAACCAGATACAAAGGATAAGTTGTGTGGTTTCCCTGACATGAAACACCTAGATTAGGAAAACCCGTGAAGCAGATTTTGGGGAGCCAGTGATTTGGGTGATGGAGCCAGGTATCCAGAGTGGTGGCAGAGGAACACAAGCATCCATTTGAGGTGGCAAAATGGAGTTTGTACAACTTATTGGGGTGGTGGCTTCATGACCTTGTGACTGTACTAAGATCAGACGGAAGCTCATGAAGTTCATGCCCACCCTCAGGGGCACAAGGGTCCGAGAAGGAGCTGGAAGCAGATTGTGTTCTGTTCTGGGTGGGGAGTGTTTGAAAGTGCCTAAACGGTGTGTGGAAAGACTCCTGTGCCTTAGCGTGTGTGTGTGTGTGTGTGTGTGTGTGCTTGTGCGTGTGCGTGTGTGTTACACTTCTGTGTTAAGAGGAAGGAAGAAGATGGGGAGGAGGGGAGCAAATGAAGGAGGAGGAAGAGGAAGACATAAAAGAGAAGGAGGAGGAGAAAAGGGAGGAGGGAGAGGAGAACGAGGAGGGAGAGGAAGAGGAGGGGGGAGAGGAGGAGGGAGAGGAAGAGGAAGAGGAGGAGGGAGAGGAGGAGGGAGAGGAGGAGGGAGAGGGCTCAGCAGTTTCTCACTGTGTTCACTTAGTAGGGAACATAGGTATTCTGGGTTACAGCTATTATTCCACTTTCTGAGGATATGGAAGCAGGGGAGTTAGGAACCCACAGGCTCTCCTGGCTCTAAAGAGCTGGACAGCCTGGAGGCCTGGATGCTTCTGATACTCCTCCTCCAAGTTCCTTGCCAGGGCATCATCTGGACCTCTGAATTTTCCTTGGTGAAGGAAACTCATTTCTACCTAGATGACTGGTCCCATTGCTGGACCATGAGTATCCCCTTAGCCACTTGACTCTGATAGTATCTGGGGCCCCTCTTGTTTATATTTTAGTTCTAGCCAAGGTCTCATTATGTATCCCAGGCTGGCCTTGAACTCGTGATCTTCTTGTCTCAGCCTCCTGAGTACCAGGTTACAAGCATGTGCCACTATATCTGTCACTGATGGTCACGTGAGATGTCCCTAGCCTGGTGGTCTCTGTGGTCACCAACTCCAGCCACACCCTACAACACCCCTCTGCCTTGACCTCCCAGACCCTTTGCTGGAGCAAGGTGTCCCTGTGGACCCTTCAGTCTTCCTCTCAGGGACAATTGAGGTGGGTCTGGGGTTGGGGGCAGCCAGCAGAGCCTTGGCCAGTGCATTTGAACCCCTGATACATCAGACAATCAGACATTCATGTGTTTCCTGGAGATGCCTTTCCCCTTCAAGTCCATCTGTCCTTGTGGGGAGCATGAGGAGAAAGCTGGCCCATTCGCTCACTGGTAGATCATAAGGACAACTGTGCTGCAAAGTGACGTTGCTTCAGTCACGGTGGGAACAGATGAAGTGGGGAGATCCTGGGACCTTGCCCTCGAACCCCTGGCTCCATCCCTAGCCTAGTATCTGTGCGGAGCTGGGACCAGCGAGCATCTTCAGAGGTAGGGCGGGAGTCAGGGTCATCGAGTAGAGGGAGCTGTGCCTTCATAATTGAAAGGTACGATAGATATGCAGGTAGAGGCCTCCTCCCTGGCATTGAGGTACACCAAAAGTGCTCAATAAGTGTACATGATGTGCAAGACTCAAAGACTTGGCATCTGTAGGCTTTGCACTCCTCCTGCCTGTCTGGATTCTCCCCCAGTACCCAGCATACTCTGTTCCTTAACTCTCTCCTGAAGAGAGAGCCCCCCCCCCACTCACTCTTCCCTCCCAGAGCTGCTCTCCATCCCGCTCCTGGCCAGCCTCATGCCTTCTCACAGGGTCCGTTCCACCCCTCCGGACACAGGCAGCTCCTTCCACCCCGTGCTGCCTCTGGTAGGTTTGGGGAACAGCTGCCAGCAGCAGAGTCTAATGACTGCCTGGAGAGTCGTTAGCAGATAATTAATATTTGTAGCACAGAGCCGGCTGCTAAGCTGTTCCACCGCACGCTCTCACTGGCCAGCTCGCAAGGAATGGGGTCTGCAGTCCTGCTTCACCAGAGACCTCGGACCCTGAGGCCATCACACCCTCAGGGCAGGAGGAGGGATGGAGATGCAGGAGAATCAGCGGGGACCTTAGGGTCTGTCTTCAGGGAAGGGCCCAGCCTCCACCCAGCTCCATCCACCTCCGAAGGCCACCAGGTTGGAAACATCATCATGCACGGTCAAGGAGGGCATCAGGGCTAGGGCTCAAGGTGGCCACAGCCCATCCTTGCACCTGAGGCCAGCTGGCCTTTGGCGGTTGCCATGGTGATGGTTGGCCCCAGCAGTTGGGCAAGGACGCTGTGACAACATCAGCATCAGGAACAGTAGCAGCTGTGTGTGTGGGGGGGGGGTGGAGAGAGAGAGAGAGAATCCCACAATGCATTTTCTTCACACCATCCTTAGCCAACATCTGACCAAACTCACATGCACTTGGCAGTGGGCCAACAAACTGGCCAGAGCATCAGTTTGTGTGTCTCTAAAATGGACTAACTGTACCCAGAGAGACATATGTTCATTGCCCCTTTGAGAACAGAGTCCTGCGGTTTCCAGACACTAGGTTCTAGAGTCTTAACCAGAAAGAAACTTCCGTGGTATGGAGTCACTTCAAGTGCCGGCTATTTGTCATCCCCTCCCCCACCCCCTCTTCCTGTCCACCCTTCTGTCTCATCTCAACTCTACACCGTTCATATAAACTTGGCCTTATTGTCCCCACTCTACAGATTAGGAAACTGAGGCCAAGAGGTTCCTAAAGTCTCATGACAAAGACATTGTAGATGTGAAGTTAACAGCCCTGAGTCCTTTTGTCTCCCAACAGCAGGATTTTTAAATTGTTTTGTGTTTGCTGGGCTGTGCTGTATTCAAATCCTGCCTCTCCTGGGCATTTGTAACATGGATCTTGGGTTAAAGACACTCCCTGAGATTCAGCTGCTTTTATGTAGCTTGGAGTATGAGGAAGTTCGTTTGATTATTTTTCTCCATTTTTAATTCTGATTATTTTTAACGTAGTGGGTAGACTTTTTTTAAGGTGTGTAGCTACCTTTGTGTACGCATGCTTGGGCAGGTGGGAAGGCACCCCAACAGAGACTTGTTCACCTACTCCGAGAGAGGGTCTCTCATAGACCTAGAGCTGACTGGCTGGCTGGTTAGTGAGCCCGAAATATCCTTCTGTCTGCCTCTCCAGGGCTGCAGTTAAGATGTTATAGTATCTCCATGAACCACGCTTTGTGTGGGTCCTGGGGGTCGAACTCGCATCCTTATGCCTTTAATACTAGCACTCTGAAGAGATGACTCCCCAGCCGTGATGCGTGTCTCACAGGCTCCTGCATGGACTGAACTAGCATGGTGTTTGGGAAACAGGAAATGGCTTCTTTTGCCCAGCGATCCATTTTCTGTGAGGTTGGCTCAGGCACTCTTCGCTGTGGGGTGAAGCATCCCGAGTCTTTGCCAGTTTGGGATTCAGGCTGGCTGCGCGTGGCAGGGGAGAGCCTGATCCGATGGGTGGTGCCAGGAGACCCTCAACTTGCTTCCTAATCAGCGCGCGCCCCGCCACGCAGCATTAGGCCGGCTGTGTGAGCATGGAGGGGGTTGAGGGAGGGCCCTTCCCTGGGAGGCTGCCTTCTGTCGCTAGACAAACAAACACACAGCACCCAGGCTCGCTCGGAAATGGAGCGAGGCGTTAAATACAAGCGCACAGCGGAGGCCTGAGACCGAGGCACAAGGACGAGCGCTTCCTCCGGCTTCCTTGGCTCGAGCTGGCCACACATCCCGCTCGCTGTTCAGAAAGCCACTCACGTCTCCATGTGCCTGCAGCTGCAGCCAATCCAACACTGCTGCAGAACTAACTGTAAGACCCCTGAGGCTTCTGTGTGTGCCTGGCATCTGCCACTGCCCAATCGAAGGACAGACAGGGACCCCTCCACACACAAAAAGGAAGGTTGGTGGTTCCCCGTTTCCAAGGATCATCTCCAAGCCAGGTAGTGGCTTCTACCTCATTCCTCCTCAAACACCCCCCCCCCACCACCCCATCAGGGCCCAGATAGAACCTGTCTTTACATCAGGTCTATCACTGCCTAGCCTGGGGAGACTGCTGTGTTTGACCACTATGTATGTATGATTTATGTGACCCCTGACAAGTGTCAGCACGTCTCTGAGCCTCTCAGGCCTTCCTTTTGTAAAATATAGGTTACAGCATCTCCTCATTGAGACGTTCGTTACGTGGTCAGAATAGGTAAAAGTTCAGGCTCACAAATGGACCTCACAAGATAGCGTGGGGACTGTCACCGTTTGTACTGTTCTGTCTTGGAAGTGACTCCAAAGTCACAACTCAAGCCTGAGTTGGATACAGCAGGCGTGGTGGTGTCTTGCAATGTAGTCACTGTGCTGGAGATGAGGGACTGGCTGCCAGCCTAGTCTAACTCTCATTATCTCCAGGCTAATGAGAGATCCTGTCTCAAGAAAGATGAGCGGTGCTCCTGAGGTTTACACCTGAGATTGTCGCCTGGCTTCCATATCAAGGTACTGGACACACACATACACCCATTGTCTTAATGAAGCCTTCTATTGCTGTGATAAAACATCAGGACCATAAGCAACCTAGGGAAAAGGTTTATTCAGCTTACAGCTGCCAGGTCTCAGCCCAACTGACAGGGAAGGTAGGGCAGGAACTCAAGACAGGAATTGAGGCAGAGGACATGACGAAGGGTGACTTACTGTCTTGTTCCTCATGCCTTCTGCTTCAGTTCCTGCCTTCAGGTTCCTGCCCTGACTTCCTCCTTCCGTGATGGATAGGGACATGGAACCATAAAGCCAGATAAAGCCTTTCCTTCCCGAGTTACTTTTGGTTATGGTGTTTTATCACAGCAATAAGAAACCCAGGGAAGGCAACTATATACATAAGAACACATACATGTGCACACACATTTTTTTAAAAAATGAGGTAAGCTGGCTAGGCAGGTAAAAGCACTTGCCACACAAGCCTAGAGTCTGGGCTCTCTCCTAGAACTCTCATAAATGTGGAAGAGTGAGTCTACTTCATAAAGATGTTCTCAAGTCTCCACAGGAACACCACACACACCACCACCACCACCACCACCACTGCTACCACCACCACCACCACCACCACCACCACCACCACCGATACCCCCACCAGCAAAAACAATACTTAATACATAAAGCAGAAATGGCTGCCCATGGTGCTCAATACATCTGCATTTGATTCCTCTTCCCTTGGACAAAATCCACGATGATAAGTCATAGCCAGCCGGGTTTGATGGCACACACTTTTAATTTCAGCACTCAGGAGGCAGAGTAGGTGGATGAGTTTGAGGCCAGCCTGATCTACAAAGCAAGTTCCAGGACAGCCAGGGCTATTACATAGAAACAAACAAACAAACAAACAAGTCTTGGAAACAAAACAAACAAACAAGAAAGAGAGAGAAGAGAGTCATAGCCAACATGGCGGATGCCTATTTTTTCCAAGAAATATATTTTAGCTAGTTGAAACCACACACACACACACACACACACACACACACACACACACACTACTACATCCAGTGCTGTGGGGGGCCCGGGTGGCTGGAGACTTTTTCACATCCATGATAAACATCCATCACTGTGGGATGTTCTTAAGACAGGGCTGGTCTGGACCAGTGTGTCCCAGACAGCACAATCCCTTGGGGACGAGCCCAGTGGGAGCTTGCTTTGGACATCCTGGGCTCAGCCTGGGACTTTGCATTTCTGAGTATTCTCCAGTCAGTACATCACAATATAACTGGTCCCTATGTAATCTGAGGGCCCAGGACGGCTGCTTGTCACGCAGGACAAGATGTGTTTCAGGACTGGGGTGGTGGGGGTATAATCAAAGGCTCCCAGAGTGGGGTAAGTTAAAAGAATGTAAAAATTATTATTCGCACAGTTTTTAGATGAGATGTTGAAACAATATCTTAAATGTAGTGAGGTGACGATTTTCCTTTTTATGTTCGTGCTTACAAAGCCACTGTGGAAGTCAGAGGACATTTGTGAGAGTCCTGAGGCTAGAACTCCGGTCACCAGGCTCCGGGGGTGTGTGTGTATGGGAAGTTGCCTTTATTCCTATCCCACCAGTCTGGTTTTCCAGCTCAGGCTGGATCAAACTCACTGCATAGCTATGCTCTAACCCAGGTTCTGCTTATGAGCCACCAGGTTTCAGGGGTATAGTCTCCCCCCAACCCCACGCCGTGGGCCTTCCTCTTTCCCCTCCCTGTTACTCCCTCCTCTCTGTTTCCTGGCCACCAGGAAACAACCAGAGGAGAAATCCACTCCAGCAGGGCTCCCTGACTGCAGTAGGGCAATCATATGACCTAAGCCAGCCAATGAGCATAGTATTTGAACTTTGCTGGAAGGTTTTATGCTCCTGTGCGTGTGTGTACTTGGGCTCATGTGTGTGCAAGTGTAGGTGTGTGTACTTGTGTGTATGTGAAGATCAGAGGTCAATCTTGGTTGTCATTTCTTCAAGGGTTTTATTTTACTTTACTTTACTTTACTTTACTTTACTTTACTTTACTTTACTTTATTTTATTTTATTTTATTTTATTTTATTTTATTTTATTTTATTTTAGACAGGGTTCTCTGTGTAGCCCTGGCTGCCCTGAAACTTGCTCTATAGAACACTCAGGCCTTGAACTCAAAGATCTGCCTGCCTCTGCCTTCAGAATGCTTGGATGAAAGGCGTGCACCACCACCAGACTTCTCCAAGAGGCTTTTAATGGACTGAAGATAGTGGCGTGAGTGCAGAAGGCTGTTCCTGGAGAGGAGAAAGCCAGAGTAGAGGGAGGTTCAGGCTTGTGCTGTGCCCAGCTTCTCCTGGCTCTTGCAGCCACCCAAATCCTATGTTTTCTATGTTTTTGAAGTTCAAAGGCCACAAGATCTCAGAGCCAGGAGGTTCCTGAGCCCTTATCGGTCACTTCCTATCTCTTCCAAATGTACCTCTAGGCTTCCCTTTCCTGTTTTTTAAATTTATTTTTAATGTTTATTCTGCACATGCGCCCATGTGCACTCACAGGCTTGGACGCCATCTGTCTATGAAGAAGCCAGAGGACAACTTGTGGGAGTTGTTTCTCTCTTTCCTGTGTGTGGGATCTGGGGAGGTCAAACTGAGGTTGTCAAGGGCTACACCTTAATCCCCGGATCCATCTCATTCGTCTCTCCCCTGATTGGGTCTAAGAAGTCCATGATGTCTCTGCCTCTTCAGGGTTAATCCCTTATCAGTACCCCGCACACAACAGCTGTGTACTTGTCTGGGATGGTCTGTGGGCTCTACCCACAGTGACCCCGGGGGACCTGTCAGTCTTTAGATTTGCTGGGTCGAATAGCACCTACCATAGTAGATGCACAGTTTACCGATGTCCTGCAGGTAGCTTGGTATCCTCCTTTACTGCATAGCCATGCATGCGGTTGGCAAGGAACATGATAGGGGCTATTTCCAAGCTGGGAGACACTGACAAAGGAAACCATGCACAGGGCTTCTGAGGAGACCCAGCTGGGTGACCTGCAGGGTTCATGGACACCAGTATGTCACCCAGAGGCAAAGGCAGAATGGCCTTCTGCATTTCTCCTTCCTGCCCAGAGCTCTGAGGGAGGGTGCTGCTCCTAACAGCCTGCCCTGTCCATCAGGATGCGACCTTTAGGGCCCATTCTGTCTCCTACCCTTTTGCAGAAGTCCTTGGCTCAGCGTTGCTGTCTTAGTGGCTGGGGGCCCCAGCTGCAGGAAGGCGGGTCCCCATGTCCCTATTATGGTTGGAGTGTCTCTGAAGTGGAGGGTGAGGCTGGCCCCAGCAGACAGCCACCTGAGACCCGGCATACAGGCGGCGTGTGGGTGGCTCTGAGTCCTTCCCTTGCCAATGTCATGGCTGCCTCCTCTGGCTTCCTGCTTATCTTCTCCATCCTCTGTTTTTCCTGTGCCCCATGGCCTCACCCAAAGGTCAGGTCGTGTGTCCTTGCCGGTGAGGGACTTTGTGACCCAGGCTCAATCCAACTCCGACCTTTTACCAGGAAGAAATGCCTGGGGAGGAATTCCAGGAGGGGAACAGTAATGCTGACAGTATCAACCAGGCAGGTGTTGTGCTTGTGAGTGTACACGCACACGCACACGAGCACACACACACACACACACTCCCCTGTGCCTTGCATACATGGAGGAAGAGGGCTGTTTGTTATCTGTAAAATCATACAGGATCATTCTGAAGATTGGGCCTACAGGCCCGGGACAGGGATACCAGGAAAGTGGTTAATTTAGGACACACAAAGGGAATCCTCAGAGTGAGGGTGATACAGGCCAGGACAGGGAGAGAGAGAGTTTATAGCAAGGTCCGGTGCCCCTCAGGGTTCTAGAACTCTGCTGGAACCCCAGGGTTGTCCCGGCTTTTTATCAAGTGGCCTGTCTGCAGGGAGGAGATGGGTACAGCCATCTCTTCCGTCCTTGCTGACCTGCCTTTATCTGAGCATCAATGAAGGGACCATCAGCAAAACACTTTCTGTCCTGGCTTTGGGTTTAGGACACTAAAACCAGTGTAGAGGAAACTAACCCCTTCCTGTTAAAGGAAAAGCACTGTGTATTCACTCCTAAAATGGGGAGTAAAAATGGATGCAGCGTGCTGTGGGCTGCCCTGGAAGAGGGTGGAGATGGCCAGAGCAATGGCCTTCTCAGCGGGCTGCTTTTCAGAGTTGCTTATAGCTAGAGGTGACCGATGGGGAAACTGAGGCCAGAGGGGACTGTAGTCTGTTCAGGGCTCCCCAGGGAATGTCTGTTCAGGGGCAGCCTCATTTTAGGAGAGGAATCTGGGATTGGAGTTCCCGTCTGGGTTCTGGCATAGGCTGTAGGCCTTGAGAATCTGGGTTTGGAGCCTCTGAGGTCCTAGAAAACCATGCAGGAGAGTGAGTACCTCATTTTGTGGATGAAGAGGAGTTGGAGGAGGAGGAGGAGGAGGAGGAGGAGGAGGAGGAGGAGGAGGAGGAGAAAGGCACAGCTAGGAGTGGTGGCACACACCTTTAATCCCTGCACTCGGTAGGCAGAGGCAGCGGCAGGCAGATCTGAGTTCAAGGCCAGCCTGGCCTACAGAGTGAGTTACAGGACAGCCAGGGCTACACAGGGAAACCCTGTCTCACCAAAACAAAACAACAACGAAAAACTGACACCTGGAGATACTTGGGATGTTTCTCCAAAACTTTATGAGGCAGAATCAGTAACTTCTTAGAGACCCCACCATGCGGCTCTGTGAAGCCCACAACCACTGTCACCCTGGACTGGGGTGGAGCAATGGCGGGGTGGGGCGGGGCAATGGCTGGGTGAGGCCATGGCGGGGCGGGCCCATGACGGGGCGGGTCAATGGCTGGGCGGGGCCATGGAGGGGCAAGGGAGTTGCTGAAGATGCTGATGGGCTCATGTGGTTCTGTGCATCCATGTCCAGCTTTTGTATGCGCTAAGTATGCACTTGGTACACCTATCCTTGGACAGTGAGGCTTAGGTCTGCCTCCCCAACACATTAGAGGTGACCTATAGACAATGTTAGGTTCCTGCTGGGGACAGTAACCTGTTCCATTGATTCAAAATGTCACCGATTCTGCAATCCAATTTAAGTGGGATCCAGCTGAGACTAAACTTCATGGGTTCTTTGCCCTGCCCTGTTGTGTCCCTTCAGATGTCCACTAGGATTCGTCTCAGATTCCCCATTCCCGTTTGTCACTTCTGAACTTACCCAATGTCATCTGAGCTTTCGATAGAGTCTCGGGAACTGTATGATCACTGGGTCTCACACGAGGACAACAAGCAGGTTGGAAGGAATTGGTTCTCTCCTTCCTCTTCTATGTGGGGTTCAGGGATTGAACACAGGGATTGGTCAGGCTTGGCCACAAGTGCCTTTACCTGCTGAGCCAGCCCACCAGCCCTCACTGCTGTTTGAACCAAATGTTTTCATTGTCACCACAGTGAGTCCTGAAAGGTCCTCCTGGGGCTCAGAAGTAGCAGTGTGGCTCCATGTCTGAGTCTGACCAGGCATTGAGTTGGCATGTTCGTTACATGTTAGTTGTGTGAAAGATTTGAATAAGAAAACATTGCTGGTGCCACAGCCAGCTAGGGAGGCTGCCCCATTTTCTGGGCTGCCTGGCTTCTGGGCTACTTGCAAGCATATTGAAATGCGGGTCAGGTGTTCAGCTATTCATAGCTGTGGCAGGGGCTTAGCAAGACAGGCTGGAGCCCCTGGGAGAGCCCAGGGAGGCGGCTGGGAGCTGTGATCAGAGCAAAGATTACAGGCTTGTTAACCAGAAATCTCCCCCCAGCAGATGGTCAGCAGGCGCCCAGGGCCCAACCTGGACACAAAGCCCTTTCCTTCGGGGAATCCCAATGCAGAGCCTGGAGCCCGGAAGAACTGGGTCCCAGGACACCACACAGATCGTAGCTGGTGTGACTCTGCATGCATTCAGTAGCTTCTCAAGCCAGGCACTCTGTCCATGAGGTGCATGCCAGCCTCCTGTCACTCTTCAAAGTCCCCACAACTGTTCCCATTTCACAGAGACGGAAGAAAGATTAGCGGAAGAAAGCAATTAGTGTCTGTGGGTGAACCCAAAGATTGAACCCAATCACATGGTACTGGTCCCTGCTGGATTCCAGATCAGTCAGTTTCAGGTGGAGTAAAGAGGCCTCTGTGTGTGTGTGTGTGTGTGTGTGTGTGTGTGTGTGTGTGTACATGTTTGTTAGGAAGCACACGTGAGCAAAGATAGCCAATACATGTGGGCTGTAGGACCTCTTCCAACACACAAAAGCAAAGCATGGTTCAGTTAAGGCTTATGAGACACTTTGAACTCAGCTGTCCTTCCCAGTTGAGAATTTCTTGTTTGTGTTTGGTCATTTTCTTTAAAAACAAAAACAAAAAAAAACACCACACACACACACACACACTTAAATCATGTGTGCTTGTGCGGGTATGTGTTTACATGCACCTGTGAGAGATGAGAGGACAATCTTGTGTGTCAGTCTCCCCTTCCGTCTTGTTTGAAACAAAGTCTCTAGTTATTCACCGCTGCGTACACCAGGGTAGCTGGCCAGTGAGCTTCTGGGAATCCTCCTGCCTCTACCTCTCATCTTGCCCATGAGCACTGAGATTACAGGCACACGCTATTTAAACTCGGGTCCCCATAGCATTTTACCCACCGAGCCATCTCCCTAGTTCTCATTTGGTTCTTTCCAACCCCATCTTCTCCATCAATCTGTTCTCTTTTTGCCACATTGCCCCTCATGGCTGAAGGGCTACTGGTTACAAAAAGCCACTACCGCCCAGCTTGTGCCAACCATGTACTAGACACTATGCTAAGGCACCCCTACAAGTCCAGTTTACAGTCAGCACCATCCCTTGCAAGGTGCGCTTATGTGGTTTTTTACAAGGGACAGATTGACAGTTGAGATCAGAGAGAGTGAGACAAAGTTGTTCAGGGCCACACAGCGGCCAAAGCTAAGATCCAAACAGAATGTGGAGGCTGATGGCATCTGTGCTGTTATTTCGCCCACTGTGATGACAGGAAGCCCGACATTGTCACCAGATCATCCAGGGCAGAAGCATCAGTGAGTCTCACGAGGGAGGCAGGACTATCTGAGAGCATCAACAAGAAACGAACTGACCTGTCTATTGCTGCATGGTGCATCTTAGAGTCAATCTAGAAGCTGGTAGTGTCTGCACCCCTGCCTCCGAGCCTTTTCTCGGCATCTTTCCTCTGCATACATCATCATTTATCCAGAGCACACAGGCAGCATCTGAGCAAGGCCGTGTGGAGCCTGGTTAACATGTCTTTGCTCTATACGTATGTGTCTCCCATCCATCCATCTACCTACCCACCCACCCAATCACCACCATTCACCCAACCATCCATCCATCCATCCATCCATCCATCCCACCTACTATCCATCAATCTACCCACCCATCCATCTATCCACCTATCCACTCACCCACTCATTCAGCCATCCATCTACCCATTTACCCACCCAACATCCATCCATTACTGCCTCAACCCATCCACCCCTCAGCCACCTACTTTCCATCCCTCCACTTCTCCAATATCCATCCATCTACCTATCTACCATTTGTCTGTCTATCCACTTACCCATTCGTCTACCCAACCACCATCCACCTATCTACCTCAACCCATTCATCTCTCCATCCAATATCCACCCATCAACCTATCTACCCACTTATCCTACCCACTCATTCGTCTATCCATCCACCCATTGTTTTTTTTCACCCTTCCATTCACACATCTACTCATCTATCCTTGCACCACGCATTCATCTATCCATCTATCTCCCCTCCTTCCCTCCCACGAAATCTCTCCCTCATCTTTTCTTCCAACTTATTCTACAATATATATATATGCGCCATGCCCTACTGCCGTTGCCTGCCTGAGTCTCGAGTTATAATAAATGTGAAATAGATACAGCCTCTGCCCTGATCTAGCAAAGAAGGAGGAAACCAGGAGTTTTGCTGACACACAAATAATTCACTGTGGTCAGGCTAGTGAGGGGCCAGGAGCCAGCTGTGCTGAGCTGGAGTCCAAGGTCAGCCCTCTGGCTGTCTGGCTTCCCTCTGTTGGTGAGCAGGTCTCCTTATGGGATCTTTGTCCATCTCTCACAACTTCAGTGACACTTGGTATAGGACAGTGGTCTGCAGCGGCAGACCTGAAACCCTGGCCCACGAACCCTGGCCCAGGGAAGAAGCTGAGGACCGGCAGTGTCCTGGGCATTTAGGTTGAACCTCGCTGCCCTCGACCAGGGAGTTTGCACCTGCTGGTTGGCTTATCTCAGGGAGCTGGCCTCCCTGGCTCTTCTCTCACTTGGAATTAGAACCCAGTTTTAATTCCCCTAGAGGAACAAGTTTTGGCCATGAACCAGCTCCGAGCTCGGCTCTTGCAATCCACCTGGCAGATCTCGCCTTTCTAATCCACCCCAGGGGCCTTGCCTGGTTGTCTTTCTTCTGGCTGGCCTTCCAAAGCCCCAACACAGGGGAGCGTGATGAATGCGCATGCTCAGAGAAGGCCGGGCAGAGCCAGGGTTAGAGAGTCCATGTGCCACTCCTCATGGTCTCATGCCCTACACCCCACAGAGTGCCCACACTTCTCTCTGCTTGGCCCCAGAAGGGCCCTCTCTGGACTGATGGTGACGGTCCTACCCAGAATGTCCTGAGAACCAACACACCCAGCTATGGTCCCAGCAGGCTGGCAGGGCAACCTTCAGTTCAGTTGGCTGTGTGATCTTGGGCCTGATGCAAAAATCTTTCTGCATCTCCGAATCTCAGACTGCAAAAGACCCGTTCTATGGCCCCATTGCTGGTTGACCTCAAACAAGCTGCTGTGTCTCCCTGAACCTCGGTTTGCATCAGAACCCAGGAGGGCAGGAGCTAAAATGCACTGTTGTAAGGATTAGAAGTCTGTGTGGAGGAGCTGGGGAGATGGCTCAGAGGTTAAGAGCACTGGCTGCTCTACCTAGAGGTCCTAAGTTCAATTCCCAGTCAGCCATATGGTGGCTCACAACCATCTATAGTGGAATCTGATGCCCTCTTCTGGCACGTATGTGTACATGCAGCTAGAGGACTCATATACATAAAGTAAATCTAAAAAAGAAAGAAAACTCTGTTTGTAGAGGGTCTGAGATGAAACATGGGCAGAAACGCTGGTGTTGACTGAGACTTGTCACCTGCTTCTCCTTTCCCTCTCCTTTGTTCCATTTCGAGACAGGGCTCCTGCCTCAGCCTCCTGTGAGTTGTAAACGATTTCAGACTCTTCCCTTCTTTATCTTCACCCTGGTCCTCTCCTTCTTGTCCCCTGCCCCCCTCAGAGCGTGATCATCTTCACAGCTCCTGTCCCAGTTCTGGCAGTTTCCTGGGCTCTATTTTAAGAAACGCCAAGTCTTGAATGGGGCGCGCTGCCACTCAGCAGCCACGCTGATTCTCACGGCGGGGCACAACACAGCATTCCCATTAAACCTTGGTCTCAGTGAGCTTCGTGAGTGTAGCACTCTGGCTGGGATGTCTGTCTGGTGATGCTGGAGAACCAGGGATTCCATCTTTACCACTGCAGTCCCTGTGTGGAATCATCACAGCCAGGAATGTTGTCGGGGATCCATGCCGCCTTCCGCTACGTATCCACCACTGCCGTGTTCGAGATGGATTTTCACGTGTGACCGTGTGTGCGCGTGCGCGCGCATGCATGCATGCACGTGTGCGTGCACATAATCTTCAACTTTTCTCCCTCTGTTTTTCAGGCAGGATATCTCACTGAACCTTTCCGCCAGGTTGGCTGGCCAGCGAGTCTGAGAAAGTCTCCTGCCTCAGATCCTGTAGTTATAGAGTACATCTCCAGACCTGGCTTTGCTTTTTTTTTTTCTTTTTTTTTTTTCACCCAACTTCTCCCGGAAACAATTTCTCAGGGCCCGGGACCACTCTTAAAACTCTAAGAAATAACTTTAATCCAAGCTTTGCTATCTGTGAAAGCAGGTCTTGGCTGAGTTGAACGCTAACCTAAAATGAGGCTCTGATGGCAGGTGGCCTGAGGCATCTTCTATGACCGTGAGCTGCTGTGAAAGTCACCCCCGACCTAACTGGAGACCATGGATTGATTTCTTGCTTTTCTTTTGCTTGGAGCTGGGATGATGTTCTCCCCAGCGTCACTAGCTTCCGTTGCCATCAGTAGCGTGGCTTCTCTTGTTGAATCTCACACGCAAGACTGGGAGACTTGGGGATGGGGAGATGGCTCAGTGGTTAAGAGCACTGACTACTCTTCCAGAGGTCCTGAGTTCAATTCCCAGCAACCACATGGTGGCTTATAACCATCTGTAATGGGATCTGATGTCCTCTTCTGGTGTGTCTGAAGATAGCTAAAGGATCCTCATAGATATAAAATAAATAAATAAACCTTTAAAAGAAAAAAAGACAAGGAGGCTTTATGTGACTATTTATTTATTTATTTATTTATTTATTTTCTTTCCGCTTAAATTTACCCTCAATCTAAGGCATCTTGGCTGCTAATTCATGGGTTTCAGTCTCCCCTTCTTTTCCTTCTCCCTCCCTCTCTCCCTCTCCCTCCCTCCTTCCATCCCTCTTCCCTCTCCTCTCTCCCTTCTTGAGCATCTGTCTCATTCTGTAACCCAGGTTGATCTCAAATTCGCAATCCTCCTGTCTCAACCTCCCAAGTATGGGCCATCACACCTGATACAGATCGACTTTTAAAGTGGGTCCTGGTGGTGCATGCCTATAATCTCACCACATTGGAGGCAGAGGCAGGAGGATTGCTGCAAGTTCGAGGCCCAGCTTGGTCTACCGAGCAAGGCTTTGTCTCAGAGCCCATCCCTCAGGGCTTTTTTTTCTTTTTTTCTTTCTCTTATTTGTTAAACGAAGCTTTACTGGTAAAAAGGCATTCAGAATATCATACTAGGAACTGCAGTCAATTTTTCTTCTTATGCTCACTGTAGGAACCACCTAGCTGCTGTGTAGCGTTCCTCTGACTTCGGAAGGATCAGGCCTCCTTTCTCTCTGTCTGTCACTGAAGATGCACCAAGGGTTAACATCCATCTCCCATTCTTTTTGACATGGCCCAGCCTGGGTTCCTGGGGACGATCTGCAGATTCCCTTGAGCAGTGACCTTGGGCCCCCAGCGAGGGGTACCAGGAGACAGCTCTGAACACCTCCAAGCCCCCAACCAGCTTCCTTAATTGGCACCTTTCTGTTCTGCCTTAAATTAATCAAAGCCAGTCCGATATTAATACTGTAAGGGGAATTAAAATCATGCATCGCATTAAAGATGTAATTTAAAATTAATAACTCATAATTATTTATCATGGCATATCAGTGGAGCCATGAATTTTCCCTTCTAACCCAGCACACAGTTCCCCCCTGCCTTCGCTTTTAATAGCATCTAGACCCTTGCTGCATCTAACTTCAGGTCCTGCAGACACCCAACCTGAGAGGCGTAATTCATTTAATTTAATTTTGGGGGGCTTAATTGTGGTAAATCACTACTTAAGAAAAGACATCTATTTGAAAGGACAAATTGGGATAATTTAATAAAAGCTGAGTGGGGAAGCACAGGGCTTAATGATGCTTTGTGGGTAGCGACGAGAGAAACCCCCTCCTCCTCTTCCACTCATCTCTCCAGAAGGGCTGGGTTCTGTTTCATGGTCTTTCAAAGGACGGTACAACCAAAAATGTTTCACAATTAAAAAAGAAAAAAGTCCCATGTGCCTATAGATAAAGGATCCGGGCTAATAGACATTGGTACTGCCACCTGATGGAATACTATGCAGTCGTATAAAAGAATGGGAGGTTCGCCGCTGTAGAGAATATAAAACGAAACAGAAATGTATCACAATGCCGGAGATGCATACAGCACACTGTTTCGATAGAATATATAAAAAGGAATATTACCATCCTGTGTGATCTAGGGTATAATGACAAGCAAGAAAAATCTGGGTGTGTCCCATATGGACGTATGAAGGGATGAATCCTGCTGACTAGGGATGAGGCTGTCAGACTTTGGAAGATGGGAATGAGGGTTTCATTCGTTCTATCTTCTGGGGCTTCTGGGTGTTGTGCATACAGTTTAAAAGCTGAGAAACAAGACAGGGAGCTGGGGGAAAGTCTTCAGGGGAGCCAAGTTCAAATCCCCAGTACCCACAGAAAAATTCCGGCATGGGTGCATGTGCCTGCGTATTGCCCCCCCAACACACACACACACTACTGGAATGTGGAGACAGGTGGATTTTGAAAGCCCAGCTTAAGTAGCAAGCTTCTGATTCAGAGAGACCCCATCCTGAGGGAATAGGTTGAGTGTGATAAAAGACACTTACTGTCCCGCCCTGATCTCTGCATGCAGACACACAGGCATATCACCCCCTGCATATATGTCCATTCGTGTACTGGTGCACACACACCCAGAACAGATTAGAAAGAATGATTTGCAAACCTGGTCTCTCCATACCTCATATACCCCCTGGTCCTTTCCCATGACCCTTTCTCTTTTGAAATCAGGTCTTGCTATGTAACCAGGCTGGCCTTGAACTCATGATCCTTGTGCCTGCGCCCTCTTGAGTGCTGGGTTTGAAGTGTCCGCCATCTCCGTGTGTCTGCATAGGGACAGCTACACTCTATTATCTGGAGAATAAGGATAGGGGAAATGGTAGATATAGATGGAGGATGGTTAATTTTATTTATCTAATTTATTTCTTTTCCCAGGGCATGCTGGGAAGGCGCTCATGCTGCACCTCCAGCCTTTTGATATGGTGCCAGTTGGGTCTTCTAGATGCTGAACCCGTGGTTACTGAGGGCTGACGGCAACCCAAGAGTTCATTCTGTGTTACTTGGATGAACCAATGTGACTTGATTTTAGCTTCCTTTTCCATTTTCCCGTGTGTATGTGGCTACATCCCTCATTGCTCCTCCTCCTTATTCAGAGGCAGAGTCTCTCAAACCTAAGGCTTGAGGAAATGGTTAGTCTTGCTGGCCAGCCCTCTCGGGGGTCCCCTGTCTCCACCCCCCCAGGCTGAAATTTCAGGTGAGGCGCCACATCTACCTGGCACTTATGTGGCATCTGGAGGATTTGAACTCGGGTCCTCAACTTATGTAGTAGAAGCTTTAACACCGAGGCATCTCCCCAGCCTGGGTTTGACTTGGTACACAGTAGGTGCTCAAACAATGCTAAAGTATACATGACTCGCCTAGCTTTCTCTCAAATGGATCCTAGAAGAGAGTGAGGTTTGTCTGTGAGAATGGTGTTAGTCTGTGGCCTGGTCGCTACTGCAGCAGCTGGTGACAGTGGCAGTCACACTGGAGTTTGTGGGTAAAGTTAACGCACTCGGGCACTCTTGCTGCCTGTGAGCTGCGGCAGGAGGTGGAGGTGTGGAAATCGATGTAAAGATTGGTTTGAGTGAAGAAAGAAAACACTTCCTGACTCACGGAGGAGGTGGCTGCAGACAGGCAGGGTGGGACGCGTCCACCCCACTTCCCAGGCCTCATCCACGGACAGCCTCAAGCCGGGCAAAGGCTCTCCCAGCTCACTGTTCTGCATAGGGTCATCGAATTCATCAAGGGCAACCCCCTCCTCACAGGCTGCTTGGTGTCCGGAAGAGAAGACAAGACCAAGACTCTGGCAGGGCCCAGGAAGCCAGCTCCTTAGGGAAAATACCTGCTGCGCAAGCGCAAGACACTATTCTGGGAGGTGGTTCAAGGAGGGCGCTGGTCGCCAAGCCAAGTTCGTGAGTCACATGGGGCCAGGGGGTTGGATTCTGCATCATACCATTCCGGAGACGTTTACACATCGAAGAAACAATTATTGAGTGACATCTGTGATCTGAGTAGTTTCTGGAGTGCAAGTAGCAGGGCCAACTGTTTGCATACCCTCCTCCTTCCCCAGGAACACGGGGGGGGGGTACATTCGTGGACAGCTCCGTTCTTACGGAAGAGAAACCGGGAAGGGGTGACAGTGTCTGAGCCATCCTGTATTTTCAAAGCAAAGGCCATTTTTAAAATACATATCTATCTATTTATCTGTTTTGAGGCAGGGCACTCGCTGTGTAGCCCAGGATGGCCCAGAATTGGCAATCCTTCTGCCTCAGTACTCCTCCAGATTGCAGGGATGATGGACATATGGAGGAGCAATTGGGGGTGGGCCGTGCTCACTTGAACATGGACCACAGTCGTGAGTACTCTCACTGATGGATCTGACGTTCTGTGACTCCGGATGTTGAGCCATAAGGAAGAGCCCAAGGCTTGTGTCCCTTGGAACCCTGGGAGAGAGACAAGATGGAGTATCCAGGAGAGAGCTGTGGCCAGGTGTTTCATTTGACAGCCCCGAGGAAACTCTGAGCAGAGAGCCAAGACTGGAGACTGGGGCAGGAAGGCTGTCAGGAGACCCCAAGAGACAGGACCTCAAAAGAAAGAGGTAAGCCTGCACCTGAGTAGTGGGGGCAGCACACTCAGATGCTAGGAGAGTCAGGCATGGTGGTGCACACACTTTTAATTCCAGCGTTTGGGAGGCAGAGGCAGGCAGATCTCTGCGATTGGATTGGAGCAGAAAGGAGGAGGATGAGCATCAGAAGGGAGGAGGGTGAGTGTCGGAAGGGAGGAGGGTGAGCATCAGAAGGGAGGAGGGTGAGTGTCGGAAGGGAGGAGGGTGAGCATCAGAAGGGAAGAGGGTGAGTGTTGGAAGGGAGGAGGGTGAGCATCAGAAGGGAGGAGGGTGAGTGTTGGAAGGGAGGAGGGTGATCATCAGAAGGGAGGAGGGTGAGCGTCGGAAGGGAGGGTGAGCAGAGGAGGAAAAGACAAGTGAAAGGTATTTGGGAGAAGGTGAAGAGAACCCACTGACTGGTAGTGCCTGGCACCCAGAGCTCACTTGTTTCTGATCAGGATGGCCAACATATAGGTTGTATTCATCTTTGCTCACATGGGGAAAATCCCCTTAGCAGCTAGCAGCGTGCTCCTGGGGGAGCCCTGGACTATCGTGTGGACCAGAAAAAGTGGGCCCTGTGGTCATATGACCACACTGATCCAGCTACTGTAGTGGGGTGCTTACTATGAGTCTGGCTTGGAACTTAGTGCTTTACTTCTTTACCGCTTCTCTGCTGTTTACTTAGGTGCAGCCCCCTCTGCTCGCTTATTGATATACCTGAAGCTCGGGAATCAAGTGAGTGATGGAACCCAGTTGTGAATCCTGTTCTCACACCCTAAGAAAGACCTCGGATTTGAGGTGCCATGTGCTTCAGATTCCGGGTGCGTGAAGTCCATTCCACAGGCTCCCCCTGAGAACACGGTTGAGCTGAAACTGCAGTATGTGGAATTTAAGTCAACTCTAAGACAGACTTCCCAACAATCTCACAGACCCTGAGGAGACATTCCTGGAAAAAAAAAAACATCTATTCATTCTTCAAGGCACAACATTGGCCTGCTGTCTGGTGAATTTGTCTTGAGGTCTGCCAAGGTCCTGTGTGGGCTGGCCTTTCCCAGTCTTATGACCTCACTGTAAAGGCCCACTATGAAATGCCTGCTTGGCTGACGAAGTGAGTTCAAGACCAACCTGAGCAACTTAGTGACGTCTGGCGTGTGTGAGGCCCTGGCACCCATTCCCAGCATAACTAATTAGTTAATTAAACTTTAGATGTATGAAGAAACCAGTTTTAGAAAGTCCCTTAGTCGTTCACTCACCGACAGTGTCTACTGCATGCTGCATAGTGTTCTGGGAACCTGGAGGACCTGCCATGAACGCCCCCAAAACCTCTACTTCTCTGGATCCCACAGGAGGGGGATTTGCTGCATGTTAGGATGAGAGGTCTCCTGGGGGTAATCAGGGGGAAAGGAGAAGTGGAAGAGGGGGTGGGCAGCTGGGTTTTGAGCAGAGGGCTCAGGAAGGCCAGGGTTTGGGGGAAACTTGGAATGGAGGGTGAAGTCTGCTTGAAGAAGGAGAAAGGCAGTGCAAAGGCCCTGAGGTGCAACCCAGGAGCGGCATGAGAGGTGAAGGGATGGGGACCAGAGGGGACAGATCCCTTGAGAGACACAGGAGAGACTAAGCGGGACATGGCCTGATTTATTAGCTTAGCAGGAGCCCTCTAGTGGCTATGGGAAAATGACCTATAGGCAGCCATGGCCTTAATAGAGTCTCCTGAGGAGGTGTCCAAGCAGTAGTTGCTGGTGGCTTCAGCCAAGGTGGTGACGTAGGAGTGAGAAAAAGTGAGCAGGATTGGATTTTTTTTCCTTATCCATTCATTCATTCATTCATTCATTCATTCCCTTGTTTATCTAATCAGTCGATCGTTACTGAGAGATAGGAAAGCCAAAACTTAATTGAATAAACTAGATTGTTCGGGCCGTGGGCGAGTGTGGCGGAGAGACCACTAAAAACTCAGTAAGCATGTCGGCGATTCTGAGGGGACTGTCCAGGCCTTCGCCAGACGCATGGAGAAACTGAGGCACACAGAAGCCACTCAGCTGGTTCACAGTGCATTCCCCGGCAAAGCGAGGGAAAGAATTCAGACTGCGTCTCCTCTCTGCAGGCTTTCCCCAGCTTCCCTCCACGGCTGCCATGGTTTATGAGCCCCGAAGCCCCTCGGAGCACTTCGTCCTGTGGCCCTGGGCCCCCGGAGCCAGGCTCCTCCCAGTCGAGCCTGCAGCAGCCGATCGATCGCGTGTGCTGCCCCGATATTCCATCTCATTAGGCCTTCGTTTTCATCTCCCGGCTCCCTGGCAGCCTTCAAATTATCCCATAAAATTTATTTACTATTTCATGAATACATAAGCAGCAGGCAGGCACAAGCTTTTTATATATTTACACTGTATATATTTCACGGGAGACTTATAGCTGTCTCTGAGGCAGAGAGGGGGAGAGGAGAGGGAGCGAGCAGACGGAGCCGGCAGCTGGCGGCAGAGGGAGGGAGGAAGGAAAGAAGCATAGGGTACCTAGTTGGAGCTCGTGGTGCCCACGGTCATGCCCAGCCCAAGCAGGGGGCCCGAGGCTACAGGGCAAGGAAGGGACGCTCCTCCTGGGGAAGTAGAGTCAGAACAGAGGACTACTCCTCGGGGGAGGCAAAGTCAATGCTCGGCACACAGGTTCTGGGGGTGTAAGCCTCCAGCATGCAGGCTAGTGGTGTAACTCTCATCCTGGCTCCAGAGCAAGCCCTGGCTCTTGTTGGAACCTGAACTCTGATGCTGGTTATAGACTCAGCCCTGACCCTTGTTATAGTCTGATCCCTGATCCTGGCTCAACCCAAGCCTCAAGCCTTATTACAGCTTGAGTGAGCCCTATTCCCACTCACAATCCAAAGTGTCATTTTCTTCCTTTCTGTATGTGTTCATATATGTATGCATGTTTGAATGTAAGTGTGCAGGCGTATATGCAGGTGCCTCTGTGTGTGTGTGTGTGTGTGCACGTGCACGCAGGCGTATGTGTGTGTATATACCCAGGATACTTCAGGTATCTTTCTCAATTGCTCCACCATATAGGTACTGAGGCAGGATCTCTCACTGAACCTGGAGTGCTTCACTTAAGCCGGCTAGGCTAGTCAGCCTCACCGGGGCTTCCCTGACGGTGCAGCCCATTGCTGGGGTTACAGGCAGGCTGCCATATTCACCTGTCTTTATGTGGCTTTGATACAGGAGCTAGGAATTGAACTCTGGTCCTCATATTCATACAGCAAGCATTTCACCCGCTGAGACAAGTCCCCAGATCCTCAACTCCAGCACCACCCCCACTTTTTGCCAAACTCTAACTCATGTTACATCCTGAGCTGGGGGCACAACCACTGATTGAATCACAACATGAGCTCTAATCCAAGCTATTGACTGAGCCCTGATCCCAGTTACATACTGAGCCCTGATTCCAGTTACATACTGAGCCCTGATCCCAGTTATAGACTGAGCCCTGATCCCAGTTACAGACTGAGCCCTGATCCTAGTTACATACTGAGTCCTGATCCCAGTTATAGACTGAGCCCTGATCCCAGTTACATACTGAGCGCAGAGCAGAAAGGTGCTCCTAAACACAGTGTCACACCCTTCCTCTGCTCTCTCTCACTTCCTCCTTCATCTCAAATGAGCTCTCTGCCCACAAGACCTGCTCAGGGTCTGCTTCCGCAGGTAGCCTGGAAAGGGAGTTCTTCTTTCAGAGCACAGGACAACCCAGACTCCAGCTCCCCTGGCACAGCTTGCTCTCTTAGATGCTGAGGGATTCTCTCTCTTTTCCTCTCCCTCTCCCCCCCCCACCCCATAGCTAGTGTCATTTCTTCGGGACTGGATCGATCTTTTAAAAATATATTCATCTTTATTCTAGAGCTTCACAAATGCATGCAATAAAACAAGACCCAGGAAGCTTCCTCCTTGCTGGCTGGCTTTGGTAGTGGTGAAGGCACTATGCAAGCAGCTATGAGGAGGAAAGGCATCGATGGTCTTCCCTTAGACCCTTTTTCCTGCAAATCCGGACCTGCCAGTCAAGGCAGATGCAATAGTGGTCTGCGTGTTTTGTAAGCAACCAACCAACTTTCTGATTGTGTTTGGGTCCTGCTCCACAGGAGGGAATTCATGCCTGGTGCTGTGACCCCAGGTAAACCCCATGAGTGGAGGAAGTGAGTGTGTCACAGGCCCTAAGAGGGAACATGTTATTGCCGTTTTGTTAAATGACAAATTTGTGTTTGATACCCACAGACCTGGGACACTCTCTACCTTGGTCAAAGAAGCTTCTTTTTTTTTTTTTTTTTTTCAGTGGATAGCAGCCAGTGAGAGATGCAGAACTGGACGGAGACTGAAAATGAGGGAGTGAGAGCCTAGTGTTAAATATGAATCTAATGTCATTTTGGGCTGAATCCCCTTCATCTTCAGAGGATGCTTGGGTAAGTCTCATCAAACAGCTTGAGGATGGCGAATCTGAGGCTTAAAAGGCTGTGTCCCTCCAGGAGATCATTCTGGAACACACTTAAGAGAGGGTGGTGAACAGTAGCCTCGGTGTTTCGGATGTGTTCCGTAACTGCTGCTGAGTCACCTGTTACCAGGCAGAGTCCCAGGATCTGCCGCCAAGATGGCGGCTCAGTTGGCGTGATCGTGAGATGGTCGGAGACTCAGATCTCAAAAAAAGCAAACTCCAAAGAACTACAGTTCATTCTGGGTCAAGGGTGCCCCCTGGAAGGCTTTGAGAACTGAGTTCATAGGTTGAGGGATCAGCCTGTCTAAGATATGCTGTATCCCAGACTCTGCAGAGCCCCTTCCGGCAGGATTCAGGCCTGGTCCTCCCTCCTGCGTATCTGGTCTCTTGTCACCAAGAACTAACTCCTGTCTGAATCTCACTGATGGCCAAGGAGCCTGTCTCAGCCCAAGCTGTGATCTTTGAGGGATCAGAGATAACGTGTTTTAATTTTCCATCTCTTAGAAAACACCTCAGATTCCCCAACCTCATGTAGGGGAATGCCACGTGTGCATGTAGGGGCCAGAAATGGATGTCACCTGGCTTCCTCAATTCTTCTTCACTTTGTTTTTGGAGACAGGGTCTACAATGAGCTGGGAGCTCACAGATTCACCAAGGCTGGCTGCCCAGTGAGCCCCGGGATTTCTCTTGTCTGAGTTACACACACCACCGTAAACAGGGTGCTGGAGCCTGAACTCGGGCCCTCACCTTTATTGAGCAAACTCTCCCAGCTGCACGATCTCCCCAGCATGGCGGTGTGTGCCCACCTTCTGAAATACCTCTCAGGATGTGGAGGACACCTGGAGCCCGGAAGCCCTCCCAGGCTTCCCCTGAGCAGGGTGTTCAGGAGGTCTTCACTCTCTCTTTGGGAGGCTGGGTCTAAAGTGCCAACCTGAGACACCAGCAAAGGAGTTGAAGCCAGCTCTCAAGAGCCCCTCATTGAGTACGGGTGAGGCTAAAACATAGCTCTTAGCTCCAGGCCAATCCTGCCCTCACAAGAAGGGAACTTACCCCAGTCCCAAGGGCCTCAGTTTTTATAACAACCTGCCTGCTAGCATTCATGGGCTTGTAGCAACTTGTGATAACGTGTCTGTCACTAGATAAAGCCAGCTGCTTGAAATTCTCCCCCAGAAATCCCTTTTCACAGCTACAAACACCCCCGTTAGAATACCAGTTTTGGCTGGCCTTATAATCCCACCACCTTGTAACACAGATGTCTCCACTCTTGCTCCAAAGAGGAAGCAGAAGGTCCAGGAGATCTGGTTTCTTGCCTAAATTCAGACCTAAGACAATGTAACAGACACATGCTCGCCTTCCCAAGTCCCTCAGCTGTTCTATGTGGCTGAATTGTAGCCTCCATGAAGCAGGCCTGGGTCGCTGGTCACAAGCTTTGGTAGCATCCTTAAGTGATCGAGGCCACTGGTAACCTTTATGTCTACCCTCGTCCTGAAGCAGACGTAAAGGGTTACATCAGACTCTTCAGGCTGCCAATCAGGGGATCCCACATAGATAATGTTATTGTTGAACCCCAGAGCTAATCACAGAAGACGGAAAGGGAGAAAGGAAGACATAGGAGGGAGGAGGGAAGGAAGAAAAGTAGGAGGGAGAGGTGTGGTAGAGACAAGGCTGGCTTTGGAAGAGTGGATCCCTCTCTTTTCACTCTGCTGGGCTAATGTCCAAAGAAAGTCCTGGACAGATAGGGGACCAGGCTGCCATGGCTCCAAGCCTTTTGGGTCAATTGGATCAGAAGGTTGGCTCCTCACTAAGAGATGCTTGGGATCCCCTCACCAAGCCATCCTTGGACCAAGACCACCTCCGCCCCAAAGATGGGAAGCTTTCCTGTAGTTTACAGAAGATGTTCACTGGTCCCTGGGGAAAAGCAAACCGAGAGGCCAGTGGTCCAGGGCTACCCTTGAGCCAGTGAGAATGGACAAAGGCTAAAGTTCAGCCTCCTGAGTTCTTGAGGGTTCCAAAGGAAGGCATGTGGAACAAGGAAAGCGGTGTGCGAGGTAGGTCACCATGTTTGATTTTCTCACTATTCTTATCTATCTAAAAGATCATCGGGGAGCTAGAGAAATGTCTCAGCAGTTAAGAGCACTGACTGCTCTTCCAGAGGTCCTGAGTTCAATTCCCAGCAATCACATGGTGGCTCACAACCATCTGGAATGGGATCTGATGCCCTCTTCTGGTGTGTCAAGGACAGTGTGGTGTGGTCATATGCATAAAATAAATACATCTAGAAGGAGGAGGAGGAGGAGGAGGAGGAGGAGGAGGAGAAGGAGGAGAAGGAGGAGAAGGAGGAGAAGGAGGAGGAAAAGAAGAAGGAGGAGGAGGAGAAGAAGAAGAAGGAGAAGAAGAAGAAGAGGAAGAGGAAGAGGAAGAGGAAGAGGAAGAGGAAGAGGAAGAGGAAGAAGAAGAAGAAGAAGAAGATCAGCGAGAACCCACATGACTATGTACCCGTCATCTAGGCTAGTTTTCTAAGTTTCTTCTTCTGTGCTCTGTTTCTGGCTTCATGGTAATGATATTTCAAACTGTTTGTGTTTTCATAGGTGACCTTCCTTTGGAGGCTCACAGTCCAGGACAGAAAAGTAATCTCTTCAAAGCTTCAGGCTGTCTAAAGTCCATTTATCCACTCACCTACTCATCTGTCCATCTATCCATCCATGCATTCATCCGTCCATCCATCCATCTACCCATTGACTCATCTATCAATCCATCATTCAGTCATCTGCCCGTCCACCAACCCATCCATCTATCCATCCATCCATCCACAGGCCCACCATCCACCCATCCATCAATCTATCCATCTACCCATCCCACCCATCTACCCTCGCACTCACCCATTCACTCACCCATCTATCCATCCATCCAGCATCCACTCATCTTCTATTTAACTATCCATCCATTTATCCTTCTACCCAATCTACCAATCTTTCTATCCTTCTATCCCATCCACCAATAACTCATGTGTCCATTCATTTCCACCCATCCACCCACCCATCTGCATTGACTCCTCAGTGCAACACTGCTATGTATCAGGCTCTCTTGGTCATTGGGACCCAGTGCAGACTGCAAATCTGATCTCTGCCCCAGAGGCTGGCATCCCCATGGTCTGGCATCCCCCATGGTCTGGCATTCCCATAGGCTGACATTCCCACAGGCTGGCATATGAATGAAGGAAGAAAGATCACAGGCAAGCCAACAAAGGACCAACATCATTTCAGCTAACGCTGAGGTCACACTGAGGGTGAGACATGGCGATACACTGGAGAGAGGCAGCTAACTGAGACCTCACCGTACTCCCTGAGGGAGTGACACGCAGTGAGAATCACATGGCAAGCCAGAGGCCCTTCCTCACAGGTCATTGCAGCATGTTTCAAAATGGCACACCAACACCATGGTAAAACTCTGTAGAGTGCATGTCAAAGCTGGGGACGAGGACCAGGACCAGGAGATGGCACAGGGGTTAAATCATTTGTTACATGAATATGAGGATCAAAGTTCTGAATCCATGTAAGTGTCAGGTGGGTGCGGTGAGCTGTCTATAATTCTAGCCTCAGAGAGCAGACTCAGGGATTCCCAGAGCAAGTTGGCCACCAAGACTAGCCGTACTGCTGGACAGTGACCCTCATGCCTTTAATCCCAGCACTCTGGGGCTGAGGCAGGTGGATCTCTGATTTGTAGCCAGCCTGGTCTACACAGTGAGTTCCAGGACAGCCGCAGCTACCTAGAGAGACCAGGTCTTGAAAATAAACAAACTGAAAGACATTGGCAAGCTCGGGTTTGCTTCAGTGAACAAGGTGGAGGAGGTTTCTCAACATCTGCCTCAGGCCTCCACATGTGCAAGCACACACACACACACACACACACACACACACACACGCCTGCTGCAGACAAGTGAAAAATGGAAAAATAAAAACTAAATCCTGGGGATATTCACAGCCAGACCTGAGGCTGTAAACTGGGGTGATCTTTCTGGTTGACAAGGAGTGTGACTGGCCTTTGATACCATCAGAAGCCAGGAATTGACTCTCACAGATGTCAGTGACAATGGCCTCTTTTATTTGAGGGTGGGATGAAGTGTAGTAGGAAGTCCATGGAGGCCATTCCTCCCTCTACCCTCTGCAGCTGTCCTCGGAGGCCCTTCTGTGTGAAGCTGTAGGCAACACGACCCTGAGAGATCTGAGCTGTGATTCTGCTGTGTGACCTTGGACAAGGAACTCTGCCTCTCTGAGCCCCAAGTTCTTCATCTGAAATGATGAAGAATATCCTTAAATCATCCACTCTCAACTTGTTATCCTCCGCCTCGATGTTTTGTTTGTTTGATTGTTTATAGGAGGAGGCTGTTCTTTAAAACAGGATCTCCTGTAGCCTAGACTGACCTTGAACTCACTATGTAGCCAGGAATGAACTGGAACTTCCAATCCTCCTGCCTCTACCATTTGAGTATTGGGACCACAGGCAGCACCCTCAAATCCAATTTATATGATGTTAGTGATGGAACCAAGGACTTCATGTTTGCCTGAAGCACACTCTATACACTGAGCCACACCCTCACACCCTGACCCTTATTCCCTTATTTTGATGCTTCTAAAATCAAGGGAGGATTTGAAATTAGCGTATTCATACAAGTCAGGTGTGCACACATGTCTCCCAGATAGCCTGCTCTCTCTCTCTCCCTCCTTCTCTCTCTCTCTCTCTCTCTCTCTCTCTCTCTCTCTCTCTCTCTCTCTCTCTGTGTGTGTGTGTGTGTGTGTGTGTGTGTGTGTGTGTTGGGGGAAGTTTCGGGGATCTTTCGGTGTCTCTGATGATACTTTGTCTGTGGGCCACCCTCAAAATGGGCAGAAAACACCCAACTCTCGTGTTCAATGCATTTGTTATTAAATCAAGGGAAGAGGCTCCAGTGGATGGAGATTTTCATCTCAGGAAATGCATTCACCACAAGCTGCACACCATTCCCCCAGTCACCCCCTAAAAATGTTTGTAAAGTGTTCAATGCAAACCCAGTACGTGGCAAACACCTGTGGACTCTTACTCTCGTGGGAGCCTCCAGAGCCATGCAGGTTGTGGACGACAGATGATGGACTTTGAGGTCCATCTGTAATTGGATGCGACCCTCACAGGAGGGCCTATAGAAGAGGCAGTTGAGGATGCAGGCTGGCTCTGGTGGAGAGAAAAAAATGTGTATTTCTCTCTCTGGTTCCTACACCTTCTAGCTCGGAGAGGTGATCAATCAAAAGGTTGGTATCAAATGATCCTTTGCATCGAGACAAAATCCACGCGTTGGTGACATGACGTAGGCCTGCTTGATGTGGTCCCACCCTCACATCCAACCAGTCCTCACCCGGTGTCGTTCAGACTGACCCATGAGGTGTAAATTCAAGCCACAAAACCAAACATCTGGATGGCTGAACTCTGTCTGGGGCGGGACCGGAAGTGGGGAAGGTTGGAAGGTGGGGGCAGAAGAAGGACTAGATGTAGCCATCAGGAGAAGCAGAGAGGACCGGGCTGGGTAGGAAAGGAGGTAGACGCAGGCCTTGTCTTATAAGCCATCTCTGAGGACTCGCAGGCATCTTGCATATACAGTGCCTGAGAGTTCACACCTGGTATTCCATTCTTCCACCGCAGCTGCGCCGCCGGGACGGTGACGGAGCCGCAAGGACTTTTTCACCTTTTATTTTCCAGAGGAGGGAACTGAGACTTAGGCACGTGTGAAATGAGCCACTTGTGAGTGAGGCGCTTGGATTCAGGGCGGGGCCCGAGGCTACGCTCCTCTTGGGACTGATGTGTGTGCTCCACTCACACACAAAGCTGCAAAGACGCAAACCAGGAAGTCAACCTACTGCCACCCAGAACTGTGCATTTATTCTGCACATTGGTACAAAGGGTTAGGATATCTCCTTCCCTCCCTCCCTCCCTCCATCCCTCCCTCCCTTCCTCCCTTCCTGCTTTCTATCTGAGAACTGAGCCACAGAAGCAGAGGTCATAAAAGAGTGTCAGGCAACATCCTGAGGGTAAAACTGGCTGTAGCACATGATTCTAGAAGAGGGGAAGAGTGATGTGGGGAGCTGAGGAGGGGGACGGAGACGCCCACCTAAGGAAGAACAAGGGAAGAGCCCGATGGGGAGGGAGGGAGGGGGAGGGGTGACAGGAGGGGAGAAGGAGGAAGAAGATGGAAGAGAAGGTAAGAGTATCAAGCGGGGGCAGGAAGTAGAGAGAGAGAGAAAAACAGGCACACAAGGAGACAAACGGGTAGAAGAGAGTTGGAGACGAAAGAGTGGAGAGAGAGGAGAGGGGAAGAGAAGAAGAATGTGGGGTAGGGGTCTCTGGTCCCTAGTTACTCCCAAGCTCCCAAGTTGCCACCCTCTGTCTGCCCTGAACCCCCCCACCCCAAGTCACATACCCACCATCCTGAAGTCCAGTTTGTCTCCAGTCCCCCGCCCTTGGGCTCCCCAGAACAGGACTGCTTTCTCCATGACCATCTGTCTTGGACCCGTCTAGATTGTATCCATTGTAATTACCACTGATGGCCCTGACCTGTCCACCACCCAACACCCCTCTCCGCCGTCCAGACTGCAAGTGTCCAGCTCTTCACACCCCTCCTGCTCACATTCAAGACAGAAGGGTGACCGACGGAAGAGGACACACGATCAGATCTGCTCCTTAATCTGGTGGCTGGGGCAGTGCTGTGTTGGGGAACAACGGTGGGACCACATGGCCTGGATCTGGTTAACAGTGGGGCCTGATGGATGAGGCAGGCATCTACACGTGCACCGCTGTTAGCCTACTGTCGATACCCCTCAGAGTGGCTCCATCCATACTGGGTGATATATAGGTCCATCAATATGTCACTGGAGTGAATCTCAAGCTCCACTCCCTCCTCCTGCTGTCACCAATGTGTCTGTGCTGAGGGAGAGGGAGGACAGTGTGGTTTAGCCAAACAGCTTCCCCAAGCCTTCTGCACCCCAGGGCTGGAGACCAGAAGCATATAGCTGCATCAGTTACAGAAGACACTGTCTCCAGGGCTTCTGTTTTTGCCTGGGTCACTGGGTCATGACTTATAGAGGCAGTAGGTCAGCTCGAGAAACAAGTCATGCCTGGAGGTGCAAGCCTATCACCCCTGCTGCTCTGGAGGCTAGGGTCTGAGGATCATAAGTTCAAGACCTGTGCGGACTACATGGACCCTTTCTCAAAATAGGAAATAAAAAGAGCTGTCACATGGTGGCGGGATGGTTGGCTGGCATGTGAAGGACTCCGAATCACAGGAAATAAAGAAAAGACAAAGAAGAAACCCCATACCTATAGCAAGTCAGGCACTTTGTTGTTGATGGGGTCAGCCCCCATGGTAGTTAGTGAATTCTGCTCGGCCAGATGATCAAGGTGGGTCCAGTGTGCTTTCTCCTCCAAGACCTGTTCCAGGCCAGCATTCCAGGAGGGGTAGGGAGAGGCCCGTGGTTCAAGCTAAGATACCTGGTGCAATCTGCAGGTGGCTCAGAATACTGGTTCTCCAGAGACCATTGTACCCTCAGGAGGTGCTTGGCAGTGCCTTGAGGTATTCTGGTCATCACCACTTGAGCAGGACATGTCCTTGGAGGTGAGTGGTACCAAGGTGAAGCCTCAGCCCCCACAGTGCACAGGGCATTCATTCACACCACGGATGCTGATTGTCCGGCCCCTGAGAAGCTGTGGTCCACAATCCTTCTGGAGCCAGGTATGAATTGGGTGAGTATCTGAATTTTTTTTTAAATTATGGATTTCCCCAGCTTGGACTGTGACCCAGACTGGGTTAGGACCAGCTGGCCTCTGGGCACTAGCCCGAAGGAGCCATCTGCTACCCAAATCCAACATTCTGGTCTGTTCTTCAGGTTTTGTGTTTGTCACGGCTGCCTGGACCACTCTTCCTCCCCAACTCAACCCTCCTCCCCACGAGATGCCTTCACCCGGTGCTCACTCCATGCCAGGCACGATGACATTCAATACTTCATGGGTTTTCTAATTCAATCAATACGGGGGTTGCCCCTGAGTGATCACTGTCCCAATTTAGAAGAGAAGAGAGACATGAAAGGGTTAAATGGCTGCTTCTGTGGCCAGAATCACAGTAATGTCTGCAGAATATTAAGTCTGCCTATCCAAAGGAAGCCTTTATGTATTCTAGAGTCTTTTCCAAGTAGACAAGCCGTGGTTCTTTGCGTTCGTCTTTTCCCCCATTCTCTCCTTCAAGTGGTGCCCCCGGACCCTGTTCACTGCCCTGCTGGATGGGGCACTTCCTTTACAGTTCTACTTTAACCTCATTGATCAACAGTTCTCAACCTTCCTAATACTGCTACCCTTTAATACAGTTCCACATGCTGTGGTGACCCCCAACCATAAAGTTATTTTGTTGCTACTTTGTAACTGTAATTTTGCTGTTATGAAATGTACCGTAAACATCTGATATGTGACCCTGTGGGGTTGTGACCCACAAGTTGAAAACCACTGCTTTAGAGCTCAGACGAGGATGTTGGATCCCCTGGAACTGGAGTCACAGATGATTGTGAACAGCCGTGTGCGTGCTGGGAACTGTATCCAGGTCCTCTGCAAGAGCAGCCAGTGCTCTGAACCACTGAGCCATCTCTCCAGCCCTGTTACCCGGTTTTGGTATCTGGAAAATTCTGGCTTCATAGAATGGTTTAGATAGCATCTCTTCCATTTCTGTTTTATGGAACAGATTGTAGGAAGCTGGTGTTGTCTTTTCTTTAGCGGTTTGATAGAACTTAGTAGCAAGTCCATCTATTCTTGGACTGTTTTTGATTAGGAGTCATTTGGTTATGGCTTCAAGCTCGCTGATCATTTATGTTTTTTGATTCAGTTTGAGTAGGTCACATGTGTCTAGGAGTTTATTCATTTCTTTCAGATTTTCTAGACTTTGAGGCTATAAACTTTTCAAAGTATTCTCTAATTATTCTCTGGATTTCATTAGCACCTAGGATAACCTCTCTCCTTCCCATCTCTAATTTTATCAGTCTGTTCCTTCTCTCTCTTATGGTTAGTTTGACTAGGAATTTGTCAATCTTACTTTAAAAAAAAAACCTAACTCTTTGTTGAATATGTTATTGAGTTTCCATCTCAATAACTTCTGCCCTTTTATTTATCATTTTTTTACTGTCTAGTCCTCCGGAGTCTGACTTGTTCTTGTTTTTCTTAGCCTTGAGGTAAATCGTTAGGTTATTTATTTAGAATCCTCTTAGAAATACCCTAGCCATATCCGATGGCTTTTGCTTTCATTTGATTCTTGGTTTCTTCCGTGACCATGGGTCACTAGAGAGAGCCTTATTCAGTCTCTGTGGTCTCATTGGGGTTTTTTGTTTGTTTGTTTTCGTTTTGTTGTTTGTTGGTTTTGTTTTGCTATTGATTTTTTTCCTGTTTGTTTTCCTCTAGCATGATAACCGTGAAGAGATTATTTTTATTCTTTCCTATTCGGTACAACTTGATGTTATGGTCTAGAATATGGTTGATTTTGGAGAAGATTCCATGGGCTATGGAGAAGAATTCTGCTGCTGTTGGATGGTATGTTCTGTTTGTATCTAGAAAAACGGCTTGATCTGTGCTGTAGTTTAACTCTGAGATTTCCTTGCTGTTTTGAGTTTGTATGCCTGATCTAGAGATGAGTGTGGGGTATTGACATCACCCACTAGGAATATATCAGGTCCTGTGTGATCTTTTATATCCATTACTGTTCCTTGTATGAAGTTGAGAGGCCCAGTGTTTGGCACATGTATGTGTAGGCCTATTATATATTCTCTATGGATATATGTTGCTGTCTTTATCTCTTTTGACTAATTGGGTTGAAATCACCTTTACCTGTTATCTGAACAGTACCTACTTGTTCTCAGATTCTGTTTGCTTGAAGGATTGACTTCCAGTCTTTGAGGCCCAGTCTGTGGGTGCCTTTGCCAGTGAGGTGTGTTTCCTGGAGACGGCATCAAACTGGATCTGTCTTTGCTAGCCCAGTCAGCCAGTCCATGTCTCTTTTATTGGTGAATTGAGACAGTTTGCATTTAGGATTATTTTTGAGAGCTGTTTAGTCTTCCTACTTTTTATCGGTTGCTTTTCTGTCTGGAGATGTTTGTCCTTCACTTTCGCTTAGTATCAGGGCTCCACTGCTTTTCTGAGCCCACCATGACAGATTCCTCCCGAGCTCTCCTCTATTCACCCCTCCCTTGAGATTCATGCTTTCCTGGTGGAGACTTTCTTACTCCACTGCGTATAACATCTTTTTAAGAATCTTCTGCTTGTGTTGTCTCGGTGGCAACGAACTGCCTCGGTCTGCCTTGAAACGTCCCTGTCTTCCCATCAATTTTAAGAGATTTTTTTTTCTCAGTTGGCAGTTATTTACCTTCAGAGGCTTGAAATATACCATCCCTTGCACTCTTGAATATGAGGGTTGCTCACAGGCAGTCTTCCTACAACCCCTTTAGTGCCTTTAGCTTAAACATGGTGCTTAAGAATCAGGAGAGTTCGTATTTAACTAAGACTTTGCTGTGTGTCCCCACTGCCTAGCACCCTTTTATACCAGCTTGTGGTGTATCTCACTAGAGAACTGGCCTGCAGATAGAGAAACTGAGGCTCGGGAAGCTAACTCCCAGAGACCATGTGGCTGATAGATGGCCGAGCCCAGGCACAGATGTAGAGCCCATATCTTCCCTGCATGGGGACCATGGCTTCCTGGTGGTCAAGACACCTACGCAGAGAGTCTGGCCACTCCGCTGGCCACCTGGTCATTGCCACCCAGAAGGCATTTATTTCCACAGATCAGAGAATCCATTTCAGAGAATACTCCAGACAGAGCTGATGGTGTCTTGCTATCCGTGGATGATATGGTGGAAGAGGGTTGGGAGGGTGGGGAGAAACCACACCCACATGAAGAACTATGCAGCTGGAGGCCATCTTTCCTCCACAGACAACCCATGTCCCCACCCTAGAGGAGTGGCCCAGTGATGACTGCCCTCACCCACTCATTCATCCACCCGTTCATGTTTTCTCCATTCATAATTTCCTCACTCATGTTTTCCCCATTCATAATTCCCCCATTCTTTTAGCTCAAAGCACATTGATTGAGCAGCTACCAATGATGGGCACCCAGTAGGAAGAGAGACACTGTGGAAGCAGTTGGAGAGAGTCCCTGCCCTCAGGAGGTGCCAGCTTATTGGGGATAAATATGAGATATGCTGTGTCCTGTCTACTAGGTGTTACAAAAGCCACACAATGTAATAAGCTTGGCAGTATGATGTTTATATGACCTGGTGGCTGAGGATTAAACTGGCCTCTTGCAGAGGGATCTAGGAGGCCACTGACACACACCGAGAGTCCAATGAGGGGGAGATATCTGAAGATGGGTATCCAGGCTGGGGGTGGACAGAGGATGGCTCTAAATGGAGCAGGCCAGGGAGACCTCAGGCAGAAGCTTGATAGCTTTTGGGCTGTTCACCTGCTAGGGTATTGGGGAAGGTTGTGGATGGTAGCTACTGATTTAGGGTACCACCACAGGAAGTGCCTGGCAGCTGTAGGGGGTAGGAGGTGCAGACAGGACCACTGAGAGACTCTGGTGTTGTTCAGGACTAAGAACAGAAAGCCTGGATGCAGGGGAGTCAAGGGCATCAGGGAGAAAGAGGAGACTGGACCCCCAGGAGAAGTGGTCACCTCCGTTCTCTTCATAGACACTGTCCTCCTGCTGTTCCTTCATGGTGATGGAAATGATCCCCAGTTCTAGATGCACTGCTGGGGCTCCCCCACCTCTAAAGAGATGAAGCCTGGAAGCTGGGTCAGCTCAGGATTTGGATAGCGGCTGAGACCAAGTGAAGGCAGGGCTGAGGGGACCAGTGTCTATACATCAGCATGTGCACTAACTAGTGTGTGCATCTCTGCTGTGTAGCCTCATCTATCTAGCCTACACTGGCCTCATGGGGCTCTCTCCTCATGGGGCTTCTGCACCTAAGGGTGACAGGGCTCAGGGCATATGACTGAGTCCCAGCTCTGCCACTTATAAGCTGAGTGGCCTTGAGTAAGTGATGACACCTCTCTGTGCTTCAATAATAGTCTCACTGAGATGAACCTCAGTGGGTCAAGCATGTTCCTCTGGTCTACACTGAACCCTCAACCTAGAGCCTGCAAATATGACACTAAAGGGGACTTTGTAGATATAACCGGGTTTCAAGTCTTGAGATGGGGGAGGGTGATCTTAATTTATATAAGAGGTTCCACTGTCACCAGAGGCTCTCATGGGAGGAAGGAGGGAAGCGGGGTAGAATCCCAGCAATTAGAGGCTAAGGCAGAAGAATTGTGAGTCTGGGGCCAACCTGGGCTACACATTGAGACTCTGCTTCAAAAACAGAAGGAAAAAAAGGGGAGGAAATAGAGAAGAAATAGGAGGGGACAAGAAAGAAGGGGGAGTGGGAAGAGGAGAGAAAGAGCAGGGGAGCACAGAGAAGAGGAAAGAGGAGGGAGGAGAGGGAGGAGGAAGAAGAGGAAAGAGGAGGGAGGAGATGGAGGAGGGAAAAGAGAGGGATAGGAAGAGAGGGAAGAGAGAAAAGAGAGGGAGAGGAAGAGATGGAGGGGGAGGGAGAGCAGGAGAGGGAGGAGGATCAGGGCCAGAGCAGGTGGTATCCCAAAGAAAGCAGAGATGTCAGAAGGTGACGTACTGCTGACCCTGAGTAGAGAGGAGGAAACCACAAGCCAAGGGATGTGGGTGGCTTCCGGCAGCTGGAAAAGATGGGGAAATGGGTTCCCCCTTAGAGCTCCTGGGGGAGCCAGCTGACCCCATGACTCGAGGGCCTGGGACCTCCACAACTGGGAGGAAACTCAAGTGCATTCTGTGAGTCATCAGTTCATGTCCACTCTGTACAAAGCAAGGGGTATCTTGTGCAGCCTGGAGGACTTGGACCGCTGCTGGTCCTCACGCTGGGAAGATAATTCCCTTATGCTGTCTGCAAGGAAAGGCCTGGAATTTGTGAAGACCACCTTAATGAGTTCTCTGTCCCTTGGCCCAGGCCCTGCCCCTCAGGCTAATGACTGCATACCTGTCTTTTGGTGTAGTCTTTTTAAAAATGTAATCATCCCCATTCCACAGATGCAGAAACCAAGGCTCATGGAGTTTAAGCCAGATGCTGGACAAGGACAGAGCTGGGATTTCCAACCCTCACACCTGCCCTGCCATCCCTGCTGGCAGTCTAAGCCACTCTCCCTCCCGTGTTTGTTTCTTTCTATGGTCTATGCTTGTGTGTGTGTGTGGGGGGGTGCCTCCATACATTTCCTTGGCTGCCAGACCCCCAGCCCTGCTTTCTCCACAACCTTCAACAAAAGGCTCTTTCTCTCCGTGCGAGGCGTGTCACGAGGCGCCGACAAGCTGGCGTTGTTTGAGAGGGACTTTATTTCCGTTTGGCGTTCCCTCAGCTCTGCAGCCAAGAAAATAGAAATTGCAAAAATTTAGACAAGCTCTCCGACTGAAGATTCCTGATCCCGAGAATTCTGCTTCCCCGCCCCCCACCCCCCAGCCGGGGGCAGGTTGGTGCTGGCGACTGGCACCATGCCTGGCGTCCCTTCCATCCAGCTCCAGGGCCCATCTGCTGGGCGGCCTCTTGTCTCCCATCCTTTTTCCTAAAATGAACAGTTCGATCTTGCCTACAGAAGACTGGCTTTTCCTTTTAACCCCATCTCACACTCAAAGCACCCCACATTTCTTTAAGGGAACCATGGCTCGCTGCTTCTAGATCACACGACACTGATGGGGCTCGATCCGCTCCCAGCTTCTGAGACAGGAAGTGACACAAGGTACTCATTCTCTTGCTGCCCCGCCCCCATAGTAGGCTCAGCCAATCAGAGCTGAGGACCGAGAACACCTGGTGCTTTTGCTCACTTTACCAGGTTAAGGCAGTTCTTGCTTTGGTTAATGTCACCTGGATGTGGGGGTGGGGGTGGGAGTGGAGTGGGGTGTGGAGATGAGGGTGTTGGGAGGTGGGGGGGTGGGAGGGGTACAGCTCCTCCAATGAATGAGAAGACAGCCCATAGAAAGCGGGGTGGGGGAAGCCGGCACAGGAAAGCACACTGCTTTAGAGCCTGTATTCAGCTGTGCCTGACGTTCCAGGTAAGACTATGAACTTTTCAGCCAACGAGGAAATAGATTGTGTTTTTGCTCAAGCTGCTTTGTGCCAGGAGTGTCTAGTACACGTGGCTGTCACTGATTGCGCACCATCTTAGCTCAAGTTCATTTGAGACACACACGGAAGCAGGGGATTTGCCTGTCAGCTAAAGGCTTGTTGCTGGGCTTATGGCTACACTGGTGGAGAGTCTCTGGAACCTACTGTGGAATGCAAACGTTTCCAGAACTGTCTGTGGACATCCACACAGCACAACGCTGCTCACTGGCTGGCACCTTATCAAGCTTGAAGAGTTAAGCCTGGGGGCTGGCCTGAGATTCCACTCAACGATGCCACAGCAGGCATCACTAATCGAGCATGACATCTTCGATCCCTAAGTCTGGGCAAGCTGAAGTATCTTTTGTCAGCAGGGTGGTCTATGCAGATGTGGCCAATACAGTTGGATCAGGAAAGGCCAAGGGGCTCCATAATCACTATAGCTATGAACCCGCCATCCCATTTATTGAACACCTACTATATGCCAGGCACTGGTATGAACAGAACACAATAGTAAGCCACCTGAACATAACAACACAGGATGTGCTTGGGAGTCTCCGAGAAGTTGGAGCAGAAACAGGAAATGGGAGGAACATGTAAGCTAAACTGAGGTAGCATTCATCCACACACACATCAGGGGTTCTCTGTGCACTCACTAGGTCTACATGCTGGGACTATTACATTAACTACACTGGCTGTGACATCTCTCTTCACAGAGGCCACAATGACACCAGGGACCAAGCAGAGATGGAGAAGGAGTCCGGTGGGAGCCGAGAGGAGATGGAGACAGGAACTTCTGGCCATGTGTTCCACAGCAGCAGGAACCCTTCTTACAGATATCGTCCATCTGATGGATAGATCCTTCGAGCAGATTGTGTGTGTACGTCTGTTTGTGTTTCTGGAGGTCAGAGAACGTCTCTGTGGAGTCAGTTCTCTCTAGGTTATATGGTTTCTGGGGATTGAACTCAGATCATCAAGTGTGTGTGGCAAGCATGTTACATACTGAACCATCACACTGTCCATATATAACATGCATATGTATATAAATGTACATATAAATTATATATATATATGTGTGTGTGTGTTTGTATATATGCATGTTATTTTGAGATAGGGTTTTTCTGTGTAGCCTTGGCTATCTTGGGATTCTCTTTGAAGACCAGGCTGGCCTCGAACTCATAGAGATCTGTCATTCTTTGCCCTCCAAGGGCTGGGATTAAAGGTATGCACTGTTACACCCAGCCTCATCCTTATTTTCTGAGGCAGGCACTCTCACTGGTATCTGAAGCTCACTGATTAAGCAAGGCTGGCTTGCCAGTGGGCTCCAGGATCCTCCTGTCTCTGCTACCCCAGGGCTGAGGTTGCAAGCATGCACCACCATGTTTGGCCTTTCACAGGGGATTGGGGATTTGGACTCGGGTCCTCAGAGTTGCACAGCAAACACTTTTCCAGTCATCCCCTTGACTTTCCGAACTTTTATTTACCGTGTATGATTGCTTGCCTTCATGTGCGCCTGTGCACCACTCGTGTGCAGTTACCTGTGGGGACCAGAAGGGGGCACTAGATGTCATAGAACTGGAGTCATAGCCGGTTGTGAGCCACCGTGTGTGACGGGAATGGGCTCACGTCGTCTGCAAGAGTAGCCTAGGCTCTTAGTCACTGAGCCATTTCTTCAGCCTCAGTCTGGTAATTTTAATTCTGTTTTGTCTCACACAGGTACTAGCCAGACTATCCGATTAAGACTCCCAATTCAGTCTCCCTGACGACGTTAGCTCTTCTTCCTGTGTCCATTAAACATTCATTGAGCGCCTGCTGCGTGCCCGAGTATGGCTGTATTATTTTCCCAGACTGTGGGCACCCCTGAGCTCTCATCACGAGTGTCTCAAACTCTGGCAACCGAGGGAGAGGACCCAACCCACGTGAATGGATTATGAGTGCCCTGAGAAGTCACAGGTCATTTGCAGAGTTCGTGAATTCAAAACACATAGTGGGCAAGCAGGAACCATGGGCAAGAGACAAGCAGAGTGAGGTAATAGGGCAGAGTGGGGACTGCTGTAAACTGGACACCTCAGGATTTGCTGAAAATGGGGACTACTCTTCAGACCCAGCACATGGCTGCCATGAGAAATGGGAGACAGGCAGGCAGAAGTCTACCTATTGTTTAAAAATAGAACCCAGAGATTAATTATTAATATTTCTGTGGTGTCTCTCAGTTTCTAAAGGCCAGCAAATAAATCACTTAAAAAAAAAAAAAGGCTAGACATGGGAGACCTAACATTACACACAAACAGAGGCAGCTCACAATTCTTTACTTTTATTAATTTATTAATTTATGGTTTTGAGATGAAGTCTCGCCACACAGCCCTGGTTGGCTTGAAACTGTGTCAGGCAGTCTGGCCTCGAATCTGCAGTAACACTCCTCCTGCCTCTGCCTCTTGAGACCCTTTTTCTGGCCACTTCTTGCTTGAGAAATGGGGAAACTGAGGCTCCCATGCAGCACCGAGCTTGGCTTGCTGTTTTAAGTTAAAGCGGAGGTTTGTCCCTTCAGGGTCCCAGAGGATGCTGCTGGGATTCTCGGGCCTGGGCCTTTCCATGCTGGGAGTCAGAGAATGGGAGATAGAGGCTGAGGGCTCCCTCAGTGCAGACGCCTCAGCTCCCAGGAACCAGTAAACCTGAGGAGCTTTTGAAGGCTAGGAGTGATGATGGTGGGCTCCTCGCTTCCTCTCTCCCTGGCTGTGCCTCTGCCTTTCCGGGACCCTCTCTCTCTTTTCCCTCTGTCTCCTTTCTTCTCCCCTCCCCTCCCGTTCCATCCTGTCTCTTCTTCCTTCTCTTTCTCCCTCTTTCTTTTCTCTCTCCTCTCTTTCTTCTCTCTTCTCCCCACTTTCCCTACCTCTCTCTGTCTCTCCTATCTCTCCCGTCTCTTCCTCCCCTCGCACCCCTGGGTCCCCCTGGGCCTCCCCTCTCCTGCCCTCCTTGTCCCTGAGGCCACCGTGGAAAGGTTACTGTAAACGGGAATGAAGCCGAGGGCAAAAGTAATCAACCCGGGCGACCTCACTGGGCTCCGCCACCGGCACCGGGACCCGCGCCCCTCCCCCTCCCACCCGCCCCTCCCCCAGGCCCCCTTGCTGACAAAAGGCCTATCTTCTCTCTGCCTAAATGATTTAAATTCTAATCAAACATCATTTATAGTACATCTCGAAGCCGTCTCCTGGGAGCTGCTCCCACATGAGTCGTTGCCATGGCAACCGGGGGGTCTTGTTTCAGAAATGTCAGATTGTGTTATTGTCTTCACACTCCTCTGATAACCTGGTCTCTCTCTCTCTCTCTCTCTCTCTCTCTCTCTCTCTCTCTCTCTCT
>NW_021620792.1:1933134-2000952 GCF_004785775.1 Grammomys surdaster | reverse complement strand
CTCTCTCTCTCTCTCTCTCTCTCTCTCTCTCTCTCTCTCTCTCTCTCCTCTCTCCTCTCTCTCTCTCTCTCTCTCTCTCTCTCTCTCTCTCTCTCTCTCTCTCCACCATACCCAACATGGCATGGCATTCCCCCTCTCTCTCTCCATGCAATGCCGAGAACCTCCCCAGGACCCCCAGTCTAGCCTGCAGACACCCAGAGGAGAGCGGCCAGCCAAGCCATCCCTACCTCTCCCCAGGCCCGGGGCTCCCCACTCCAGGAGGAGGTCTCCCCCCTCATCTTCCACACACACGCTCCCCTCCAGGGGCCAGAGTGCTCCGTGTCATTTTATTTTACTAGATAGGAAAATGAGACATAGATTTTTCTGGGCGATGTGGTGTGAAGTTCTAATCTGTCCCTTTCAGATTTTTTTCCCTTTGTGGGGGGGAGGGAAGAGAGCTGAGGGGAAACCCCCACAGGAGGCAGAGCTGGGGCACTCAGGGGTTCATCCGTACATGCGTGGGGTGCATACACATGTGGGCACGCATGCATGTATGGACCTGTGTGTGTGCATGTGCACCTGCTCCTCTGTGGGGGGGGGGGCACTGTTCCCAGCCTGATTGGTGTCTCTCTCTGTATCTCTGTCTCTGTCTCTCTCTGTCTCTGTGTGTGTGTGTCTGTGTGACAGAGAGAGAGAGGGAGAGAGAGGAGAGGGAGGGAGGGAGGGAGGGAGGGAGGGAGGGAGGGAGAGAGAGAGAGAGAGAGAGAGAGAGAGAGAGAACACTGTCCCCAGCCTGGTTGTTGTCTCTAAGTCTCTGTGTCTCTCTCTGTCTCTGTCTCTCTGTCTCTCTGTCTCTCTCTATCCTTCTGTGTGTGTGTGTGTGTGTTTGAGAGAGAGAGAGAGAGAGAGAGAGAGAGAGAGAGAGAGAGAGAGAAGGCCCTGTCCCTAGCCTGCTTGTTGGTGCCCACCTGTCCCTGGCCTCCCATTTGCTGAGATGTCTCCATCACCCCCATCTCCTCTCTATGCCATTTTACCCTCAGGAAGCCCCCTGGAATGCCAGGCCACTCGGCTCACTGGGAGACATAGGTGGGAGCTGAAATCACACTGCCTCCCAACGGGGATATGACGAAGGCATGGGCTGCGGTGTTTGGCCTCAGCTTCAACTCCTGCAGATGGCAAGAGATGGTCACCATGTGCCAGACACTGCTCAATCATGTCCAAGGACTGTCACCCAACCCTCAAACCTCCAGGAGAACTATCACTCCCATCTTGCAGATGGAGAAACCAAGCTTCAGGCAGTGATACAAGGAGCCCGAGTTTATGGGCTCAGTAAATGGCAAAGCCCGAAAGCCTAGAGTTGTAAGGTATAGCTTCCTGTTCTCCTGTCTCCCAGGACAAGTGGGCATGGCTCAGTCTGGCTTTGCCCCTGACAGACAGTGACCACATCAAGAGGGTAGAGCTGCCCTAAAGTTAGATGCCTCTTTCCCCTTATGTTATAGGTGGGGGAAACTGAGTCTCAGAAACGGTTGGGAACTTGGGAAGGACAAAAGTGACGTTTTTTTCTAAGAGGGCTGGAGAAAGCCGGAGTTCCCAGAGGGTCTGATCCCACAGGCTGAGTGACGGAAGACTTCCTTGTGTTCTGGAGCGAACAGACCAGAGGCTCAGCGCTGCCCTTCTCTGGCTAGCCTATGTGACCTGCTGGAGCCTCATCAAGTGTGAAAAGGGGACCAAAATGATTGGAAGTGAGATCGCTTAATGAGTCAATAACACACGGTGGCTATGGGTGCCTGACTCGGGGCAGCAGCGCAGGACTGGGGAAGGCGGGATCCTATGAGCATCCACTGTGAGCCAGATGCCCCACCCCCACATACACACATTGTGGCTCCTTCCCCAAGCCACAGTCTCTGGGCCTTATAATGACCCTGAGGAGCCCCAAGCATTGGCCTCATCTTCCCTCAGCCTGTGGGATCAGACCCTCTGGGAACTCTGGCTTTCTCCAGCCCTCTTAGAGTGCGAGACTTGCCGTATGCCACACCTGGCAGCTAAGGCACCCCAGACCCAGGGGTAGGTGTACGGAGATGAGGTGTACTGCCCTGTACCAAGTGGGCAATGCGGGTGTGGGTACAGGAACCTCAGTCACTTTTCTTTTTCCAGTGGAATTCATTTTTTAAGGCTTTGTCTGTGTGTGTGTTCTATGTTGCTCACACACCCCTCACTGCCTGGCCTCCTCCCCCTCCCCTCCCCCATTAGTCCCCTTTGTCGCCCTCGGACAGCCTTACCTCAACTTTAAACTATACATCCGCACATGGTTTTACGTGCCTATAAAATCTACGAGCCAGAGATGGGAGAAAACATATTTGTCTTTCTGAGACTGCCTAAATTCTTGTATCCGGTTTTTCCTGTGAACATAACTTGGTTCTTTACGAAGTTGAGAGCATTCACGTAGGGAATGCACAGGACCCCACTTTGGGTAAGAGACCCCCCCCCACATCGTCACTTTGCCAGGTCCTGACTGTCTCTCTGCCTGTCTCTCCTTGGAGTCATCTCCACATCTCTCTATGTCTCTGTGTCTCTGTCGAGAGTGTAACCAACCCTCAGGGCCAGCCTATGGCGGGATAGACGCAGAGAGACAGAGACGCAGTGGCGGCCGTGCCTTCCAGTGTGCGCTTGTTTGTCCAGGGCGAGGGCATTGATCGCCACCCGGGCTGCCTCTGATAAATCCCGGCCGTGGTAATGAACCTTCCCGCTCCGCACTGGAAAAGCACACACCAGCCCTGGCCCCAGCGGTTAATATTTAACTGAATAAGGGCCATAAATATGGAAAATGGTGCTTTTAATTAAATAAGCAGCTTTTAAAAGGGCCCTTGGGCGGGAGAGGCTTTTGTTTAAATATGATTGATTTGACAAGTCCTGTCCCTCTCTCCCGGGTTCCCTCTCTCATCAACTCTTGGCCCCCACAGCCCTCAGAGCAAGTGCGGGGGGCGGGGTCAGGGCACTGTCCTGTTGCAGGGAAAGGGTTGAAGTGAGTGGGTCGGAGGGGCTGGGGGCTGGGTCCCAAGATTCTGCTGCCCTGCCCTCAGCTCCTTGGCTTGAGTTAAATCCATCAAAGCCAGGGATGTAGTCTTTTCTATTGTTGGCCTACGGAGAGGGCTTACAGGCTGGATGGCTCGACTCTTGCATACAGGGTCTCATGAAAGCTACCCCCCACCCCAGCTCATGACCTTTGACGATCCAATTGGGGGTCGTTCCCTCTGTGCCTCAGTTTCCTCATCTGTGCCAAGTCCCGGGAAACCATTCTTACATGCAGAACCAGCCTTGTGCCTTCACTTTGTATGGGGGTCCTCCTTGAAGTCGTGAGAACCCCGAAGGCAGTGGTTCACACAAGGAGTTGGGGTTTTCAACTTCCGGCCTGGAAGGAGAATTTATCGTGAGCGGCTTTTCACTCCCAAAATTTTTCAGCAAAGAAATATTAGACACTGTTATCCAAGTGCCTATAGTTATAAGCAACGTCACCAAGCTACATTCTGAAGAAGAGGCCGAGCAGTCTGAGGTAGACACGGGGGCGGGGGGAGCCTCAGAACTAAGATCAGAGCCAGGCTCTGCCACCACTGATGTCCCTATCTTACATACCAGGCTGTCAAGTCCCAAATCCCCTGGACTCTGCTTTGGTCCTGACTCCTCAGAACAGAGGAAATGTCACCTTTCTGGATAACAGAGATGTCTTCCATGACCCGAGGAGCAGAGAAGAGAGGAAGAAGGGTAATGATGGTCACGAGACTTCCTGACTGAGCCAGTCGGCCCACCCTGCCTGTGTGCCCGCTCACCATGTCCTTCAGGACACCTTCCCTGCTTCTTACGGTGTAGCTTCTGCTGACTCTCCAGGCAGCCCGAAGAGTGAGTGACCCCCGGTCCTAAGGACTGATCTCAGGTCATCCGGCTCAGTGGCAAATGTCATTACCCATTAAAAGCACTGGCTAAACAGACGGGCTCTCCTGTAGGCAATGCCGTTTTCAGGCTCTGGAGATAAAAGCCATGCCCAGGGCTGCCAGATACGAGGAGAGGCTGAGGTAAACTGGGCACAGCTGCTGGCAGTGACCCAGAAGGACGCCACGGACTTGCATTTTACATTTTTAAAGTAACCATCGTTTTAACTCCCCATAAGCCTGGTGCTCAGTCATCCCTTGTTAATAAAAAGTTAGGTGTCTACCTGAATGCATGTCTGGGCGTCACATGTGTGTGGTGTCCACAGAGGCCAGAAGAGGGTGCTGCGACCCCTGGAACTTGGCTGTGTGCTACCACGTGGGTGCTGGAAACAGAACCAGTGTGTGTGCACGTGTGCGCGTGTGTTTAATGCATGAGGATGGATGGATGAACACGTCTGGGAACACACATGTGGAGGTCAAAGCAAGAGGTCATTGCTCTCAGCCTTATTATCCACAAACGGGGCTTCTCACTAAGCCCAAAGTTTGCCTTTCTGGCTAGGCTCACTGGCTCTTGGGGTCCACCTGTCTCTGCCCGCTAGTTCTGGGATCACAGGCATGCATGGCCGATGTCTGGCTTTTTAGCTGGGTCTAGGTTTTGAACTCATCCTTAGAGCCTCATGCTTGGTCAGCAAGCACTCTAACCATCCTGAGCCATATCCCCAGACCTGATTTTTTTTTTTTTTGAGACAGGATCATATGTAGCCCAGGCTGGCCTTGGGTATGCTATGTGGTTAGGTTTGACCTTAAATTCCAAATCCTCCTGCCTCTACCTCTTGAGTCCTGCGATTACAGGTGGGCTTCGCTGTATCTGGCATCACCTCTATGGTTCTGGGGCAGAAATATGTCTCTTTTTCTAGGGATGGAGATTTTGGGGAAGGGAAGACTTGAGTATTTATCTCTGTCAGGTGCTATTCTAGACTTCTTCAGTAATAAAGCTCATTCAGTCCTACCACAAGCCCCTAAAGTGAGTGCCCATGGTCAGTTCCAGTTGGCAGCTGCCATGGTGAGGCCCAGAGATGTTCAGCAACTGGTTCAAAGTCACACAGCAGCAAGTAGTGAGACGGAGTGAAACTGGACCAGCCTGTATCCTGAGGCCTTCCTTTTAACCTCGTTTTTTTCCCTCTTTTACTGTCTCCTCTTTCTACTCCAGTACCATTCTCGAGCCCCAGGCATGTCACAGGAAGCAGCTTTAGCTCAGCACCAGAGGCAGAGTAGAAACAGAAGCAGAAATGGCCATGCTCACAGAGAAATGTGGAAGAAACAGCGAGCCTAAGGCCCTCAACTCCTCCACGACCACATCCGTGGGCAACCCTCGCCTCTGGCGGACTTGCAGAGCCCGGCACCATGCTACATGCTCCAAGAGCAGTGTGTAGTTCATGTCCCCTCCTGAGCAGGCATCTGAGGGCTGGACACTGGGTAGCAAAACCTGCCCCCTCCCGACCCCCAGCTCCAGCACAGTTGCCATAGCAACTCCTCCTGGGCTTCACCGGATTCCTGAGTTCAATGTTGGGGGCAACCAGAGCTGAGGCTATAGACTTGGGGCAGGATGCTGGGTAGAGGACCCAGTGCTCAGTCCCTGGTTGTGTGTGTGTGTGTGTGTGTGTGTATGTGTGTGTGCATAGTGGACAGGGCACTCCCTCCGTACATCCTAGAATAGCTGATGACAATTGCCCCTCCCTATCTCTTCTCCAGACAGCAGCCACTGGCCCATCCAGGCTGCCTTCCACTCAGTCTAGGCCCTATCCACTCCAACCAGCATCAGGCCCAGAAACACCGGAAATCAGAAAGGCAGGGGGCAAAGGTCAGGGTGAGGCCAACTTGTTCTGGTGACAAAGAAGATTATGAATCCCAGCTCTTGGAGCTGAGGACTAGGGCCAAAATCAGCCTGTGATCCCAAGTGAGAGGAGGTCAGAGGTCGCCAGCTGGCTCCTTTGTGTGTCAATATTAACACAAGAGTCACCTAATTGGGGTGGGTCAGTCCTCGGACTCCATCCGGAAACACATCAGAAGAGAAGGCCTGATGCCTCCTCCCCAACACCGCTTGACATAAGCCGGCTCCTGCCTCTCTCTAATATGGCTTCTAACGCGGCCACACTATGATCCCAGAAGGGGCAGCCACAGTAGCCGCATGCTTCAAGAGCCTGTAAGTAAATTCCGGCTTGGTGGCTGTTCTTTAATACATTAAGCTGTCTCAGCCCCCCTTATATGTCACATTCCACTGTGGCCTCATCCTGCGGCCCAGGAAACAAGGCACAGAATGGTTAGCCGGGGGTCCGGTGGTGCTGCCGGAACAGAGGGTTGGGGCTGGGCCCAGTCAGTGCGTCTCCTGGTGCGTCTCTGTCTTAATGATAAGGAAAGCAAGGCTCGGAGAGGGTGAAAAGTCACACTAGCTGACAAGTGACAGAACCAAGTGGCAAAGGCAGAGATTTCTGCCCCTGAGCATTTAGCATCTCTGAATCTATCATCTATGTATGTATGTATGTATGTATGTATGTATGTATGTATGTACTATCTATGTATCTATGTATGTATCCATCAACTATGTATCTATCTATGTATTTATCTATGTATCTGTCTATGTATCTATGTATTTGTATATCTATGTATCTATGCATCTTTGTATCTATCTGTCTGTCTGTCTGTCTGTCTGTCTATCTTTGAGACAGGGCCTCATGTAGTGCAGGCTATCCTTGAACTCAATATGTAACTGAGGATGCACCTCAAAGCCCTGAGCATCCTGTGCCACTGGGACCACAGGCCTGCGCCCTCACTGCTGAGATCAGATCCAGAGCTCGGTGCTCAGGAGGCGGGCACATCTCCAGTCCCCTTGGAGTATTTTACAGATATTTTTATACTTATTTTTATTGTATGAGGATTTTGCATGCTACTGCTGAACTAGATCGCCAACCTCCTTTTACTTTTATCCTTCCTTCCTTCCTTCCTTCCTTCCTTCCTTCCTTCCTTCCTTCCTTTCTTTCTTTTTGGTTTTTCAAGACAGGGTTTCTCTGTGTAGCCCTGGCTGTCCTGGAACTCACTCTGTAGACCAGGCTGGCCTCGAACTCAGAAATCCGCCTGCCTCTGCCTCCCAAGTGCTGGGATTAAAGGCATGCACCACCACTGCCGGGCTTACTTTTTCTTTTAAGACAAGGCCCCACTAAATTACCCAGGCTGGCCTTGAACTTGTGAACCCCCCAATCCCCACCCCACCACAGCCTCCCATTCAGCTGGTGACACAGACCTACCTGACCAGCAAAAGAAATCTTTGCTTTTCCTCCCTAAGTCATTTATGTTGGGAGTTTTGTCACAAGAATGAAAAAATTCAGCCACACATCTTACCTCATCAGAAGCCCATCCACAGATTCCCTTCACCAGGTGGTCACATGTCACCCTGACACTGGTGACAAAGCCAGTGTATTTATCCTTGGAAATGATGTCTATTCTTCAGTTCTGTCTTCAGTGGCTATAATACCACATCTAAGGTTGGGCACCTTATAAAGAAAAGAGGTTATGGAGTTTCCAGTGCCGTTGTCGTAAGTGCGCACGGTGCTGGATGCAGTTTGGCTCCAGGAGGTCCTCTTGGTGGATGACATCAGGTGGAGGACCTCCTGATGGGTGGGAGGCGCTGAGAGTTAGGAACCATAACTCACTCCAGTCCACTGTGGACCTCATTAACTCCCACAGGCCCCACATCTTAAAGATCTTGCTTCCTGGTGCAGCCGTGATAATATTCCCTTTGAATGTGTGTGTATAGCCGGGGGCAGTTAGATTTAAACCACAGTGGGATATAGTGGGCATGTTACCTCAGCTTCTCAGGAGAGCTATAGCCCAGTGGAGACGATGGGAGAGACCACCAGGGTTCACACCCCTCCCCTGTTCCTGTGCACTTCAGTTATGGGATTTAACCTCTTGCACCAATGGAAGCTCTCCACGACATCACTGGCTCACTTGCACAAGGCCCCGGGTTCTATGACCAGCACTGCATAAACCTGGTGTTATGGTGACACTCGTGACACCAAAGGACAATCAGAAGTTTGAAGTCATCCTTAGCTACATTGAGTTCAAGGGCTACATGAGACCCTGTCTCAGTCTGGAGAGAGCTCCAAGCAAACCCTTCTTTCCTGTGACCCTGTGGGCAGACAAACCCATTCAGCAGGTATCGAGACCAGAAGTGGGAGCAGCCACTCTAGGAGCTGTGGAGAGTGGAAATGCCACCTCTCTCTGGTCCCCAGGCCCAGGCAGCCCTTTCTGCTTTGCTGTTCTGAGCCTTCAAGGTCATCAAGGACACAGAGCCTACCCAGCAGCCATGGTCAGGATCGGGGAAGATCACAAGGCTAACGGCCTGGGCATTATCTGACATTTGGGTTTCACGCTCCCTGGGAAATGCTAATTACTCCCATGGAAAGTCTGACTTCACTGCACTTGGATTTTATGGACTACTTTCAGGTCGACATTTCCGTGTGACTTCCCGAGACCACGATGGCCCTGCTTCTTCCTGTGCTCCTGGTGGCAAAGACTCCGTGCCAGGAGAGTCGAGCTTTCCACTCACTCCCGGGGACAGGCGCTATGTCTGGGCTGCCTGGCTCCACCCATGACAGCTCTGAGGACAGGTCCCATGGTACCAGATGGCTGTTCTGAGAGGGAAACAGTGGTGCTGCAGACTGAGGAACCAGTGTCTCCCCCAGTAAAGCAGAACGTAGGGGAATGTTGTCCTCGGTTCTGACAATCTGTGAGGCATGTGGGGGAAACTGAGGCAGGGAGTCATGGGCAGAGAGGTTTGAGTGTGGCTGCTGTGAACTTGGAAGCTGGCTGACAACCAGTCATTGTTAAAACTGCCACTTGTCCTCAGCCTCACCGGGGCTTTGTCTGTCTGTCTGCCTGCCTGTCTGTCTGTCTGTCTGTCTGTCTGTCTGTCAGGAGGAGCTACGGGTCATGTCTGCACATGGCGACACCCCAGGATCATTTCGGTCCCGTGTGTGTCCTCCCCTTCCTAAGCTCTTGTGTCTCCCACCCAACTCCAGTTGGTCTACAGTGCCCAAGCCTTTCTCCAAACAGTCCCGCTCCTAAGATGCGGGGGGGGGGGGGGGGTGGGGGGGAGACACATGTATCCTGAGTCCCCAGGCCAGGAGCTCTGCTTGGAGGGACAGCCATCAACCAGGGAGAGAGGGGAGACAGAGGAATGACTTCCAGAGAAAATGGGGTGTCCCCGGTCTCCCCAGAACTCACATGGTAGAGAGCAACGAGGAGCTGTGTGGTCAATCGTCCTGCACCCCACTTTATAAAAGAGGAGGCTCAGCGAGTCTATGTTGGTGGGTGATTGGATTATGAACAAAGAGCCTGGAGCAGAGCAGCAGACAGAGCTGGTGGAAGGTCAGACGCCCTTGAGGGGGTTACCCTTAAAGGGGCCCATATTTAACACAGTCCTTGTTCCCCAGGAGTCTGTGGAAGTGTGAGGATGAAGACAACCGCTCCACATGGAGCGTAATAATGAGAAAGAAGCAGCCATGTGTGCAGGGCTCAGATCTAAGTATTTTGTTCAGTCTTAGTCACACTGTAGTTTGATCTCATAGCCTCCGGTACACTGGAGGCTCAGAGAGGTTAGGTCATTTGCCCCAAGCTACACAGGAGCTTGGGGGATTAGAATTCCAGCAAATCCAGCCCAGCACTCGTCCACTTCTTCCTTCCGTCCCTGAGAGGGACAGTGAGTCTTGGAAAGGGATGGATGTAGGCAATTGGGGGCTGTGCTCTGGAATGCGGGGCCCAGTGGGCAGCAGCCACCGCGGAGTCCGCAGAAGCTTCTTAGTGGCCTGTCCTGGGGTGGACTGAACAGAGCTTTTTGTCTCTGGAGAATATGCCCCCTGGGGGCTCTGACTTCCGTCCAACTCCTGCTGTCCTGAATTCCAGAGTCTTTCAGGTCCCGCCAGGCCCTGCAGACAGTGACATTTTACACGGTTCCCCTGTGGTCAGCTCTGGGCAGTGATAACAGGATTAGGCTTCCGGGCAGATCACTTAATTAAACTTTGGAAAAGCTGCGCTCTCTGGCTTTCTCCTTCCTCGCAGCTGGAGGGGAGGGGCTGGCGCCTGAAGGGCCAGATGTGGACTCCACCCATCACCTTCAGCCGCATGTCCAGCCTCTGGGGACTGAAGGCCTGGCATGTGTGGTATGTGGAAGACCAGACTCCATCCCTCCCTGTCTGTCACCTGTTCCTTGTCGGTTCGCAGCAGCAACAGCAGCAGCTAGGGAGAGCCCGGATGATCCCAAGAGTCTGGGGCGTCTCATTCGCACCTTAAAGCCACTCCCATTAAGGGGTGGAGTCTATCTTCCCACCCCTTGAGTTTGAGTCCCTCCCACTAAAGAGCAGAATCTGTTTCCCTGTCCTTAAACTTTGACCCGTCCACCCCAGATTCTGGGTCTGTTCATGGATCCACTTGTCTGGTCCAGCCTAAGCTGGCCTCTCTGACCTGATTTGGCCAACAGCCTGTGGGGAAAGCCCATGTGTTTGCGCTGAGCCAAGAGCCTGCAAGACCCTGAAGACTATGGCGTCTCACTCCCACCTTGAGAGTAAGCTGGGACTCCATCTCCTGACGCCACATCTTCAATTGCAGAAACCAGTCTAGACTAGTTGTCAGCCATCAGATGCTCCGAGAGAGCCAGTCTAGATCCACAGAGCCACCCAGCAACCCATCACTGAGCAGAGGTGCCCGAGAGTGAAGGGTTAAAACCAGGAGGGCCATGAGGCAGAGACTTGCATTATATGATGCTTATAGTCTGAGGCCACAGAGTACTGGGGCCTTTTGTTTCACAGCAGTGTTAGCTGGCTGCTACAATTCCTCCTCAGCTTACGAATGAAATCTACCCTTGCCTACTTCCCTATTACCTCACTCGTCCCTCATCCTCCAATCTGTCCAATCAGGAACATGTCAGGCTCTCAGAAAGCGTGTCCCGAATGAGCAGATCAAGGAGCCTACACAGCCCCCCCGCCTTGTGCTTATGTGGAGGAATGTCTAGGGAAGAAATAATGAAGGAGTAGGAGACACAGGCTGTACAGTACAGGGATACCTGAATTGAGGCGTGATGTGTGAGATGTCACGGTGGGTGAAGATAGCAGAGCATGCCAGAGAGAGAGAACAGCAGGTGCCAAGGCCCTGTGGCAGAAGGATTCATGGCAATAAATAAAATCAAAGAAGAGAGTGTTGTTTCTTCTTTTATTTCTTTTCAAGTAACAAGAAGATATTGATGCCACCCCCCGCCCCCAATCAGGGATATGTATCCTGAGAAGACTAGAGCTGGAGGGTTGGGGAAGTGGCTCAGTCAGTAAAGTGCTTACCACGAGAGCATGAAGACCCAGGTTCAAATCCCAGAAGCTATGTAAAGAAGCCAGGTGTCATGGTTGGCACTGTAATTTCAGCACCAAGGAGAGACAGATGATCCCTAGGACTCCCTGGAGCTAGTCTAGACTAACTGGTGGCTGGATATGGTGTCGCACACTTTTAATGCCAGCACTTGGGAGACAAAGGCAGGTGGATCTCTGTGAGTTCAAGGCCAGCCTCCTCTATATGGTGAGTTCTAGACAGACATGGCTACCTTGTCTCAAAAACAATTAGTATGACAAAACAAAATAAACAAACAAAAAACCAAAGGGGAACATCTCCTAGGCAATGCTATCCATGGTTCCATAGAAACTTTCATAGAAAGTCTTTCAGTGTGTGAGACTGCATCACTTTCATCTGGGTACAAATCTTCCCCAAAAGGCCAGTGGATGCCCATATGGGGCTAGTAGCCACTAAAAATTTCACACTTAATCCCAGACCCTAATACACACACACACACACACACACACACACACACACACACAATTCCTGGATAGAAATTAGCTTTTATTTCAAAAGACTCAGGTCCCCACGCTCTCGTGGTAAGCACTTTACTGACTGTTTAGTTTAATGGCTGCCTGAAACAAGCAAGATCACATTGATTGATTAGTAATGTCTGCTCTGACACAGGCACAGCACTTGTGTAATGTGTGCTCTGTGCTTTGCCAGGTTGCTTTGGGTACTACTCAGGCAGGTCCTTACAGATTTTAAGCCTGTACTTGAGCCATCTCTTAAAGGTTGGCTCTAAACTGACCAGTGAGGCGAAAACATTTCCCACCAGGGGAAATCTTAAGGAACTTTTGGGAAAGGGCCCTGAAACAATAAGGGAACGGCAGGGAGAAACATCAGGCATGCACTTTGAGGAGTCACAGAGTTCATCTAGGGCTGGCCTGAGGATATGGCAGATTGTACACCCACAGGTGAGCTGGGCTCCCACAGCTCAAGTCAGGGTGTGTCTTCACACATGATGGTCATCCACAGAGCTCTGGCTAACCCCAAACCATGCTCCATGAATGCTTTCCTTGGAGGGGCTTTAGAACCTAGGGTTAGCCCCTGTCGGTCCCTTAGCAAACAGTTCCCCAAATCTCCCCAGTGACTCCAGTAAATATCACAAGCTATTCTGCACAGATGGGGAAACTGAGGCTGATGGAGAGATACTGACTTGTCCAGCTCACAACTGAGTGGTGGAGCTCAGATGGAAGACAAACGTGTCTGACTCTGGGTTCTGGGTTCTTCTCCTCAACCCCTCCAACCTGCTTGGAGCATTTGTGAACTTTCTGTGTGTGAACGATTGAGGCTCCTGAGGACCCCCAGTGTTGGTTGGGTGGGGATAGGGCGGGGTGACGAGCTGGCTATTGATCCCCTATTGTTTTGTGATTTTTGTTCCATGGGTGCACACTCGTGTGTGTGAATGTGGGCTCACGATGCCACAGTGTGCACAGAGGACAGAGGACAACCCTGGTGTCAGTTCCCTGATTCCACGGTTGTTTGAGGCGGGTCATCTGTCCTCTGCCACATATGCCAGCCAGGCATGTGGGCCCGTGCGTGCACGCAAGGATTCTCCGGTCTCCTCCCTAGGAACTCTAGGCATCAGTTTTTATGTGGGTTCTGGGAATTTGAACTCTCCAAGGTCCCCCCCCCCCGCCACGCTACCCACTGAGCCACCTGTCTGGGCCCACAATTTGTGTATGTGTGTGAGTCTGAGAGAGGTGTGTGTATAGTGTTTGTGTGTGGGCTCACGCATGTGGAGGTCAGAAGACAACCTTGGGGCTCTCTCGTTGGCTTGGAACTACATCGTCTAGGTCGGGCAGGCTGACCCATGACTTGGAGGGATGGGCCTGTCTCCTCCCATCCTTCCTCCCTAAGACATCACGCTCGTGACAAATGGTCAGCTTCCTTTCCGTGGCTTCTGGGAATCCGAACTCAAGTCCTGCGGACCGGGTCATCAGCCTCATTCCCGGTGACTGTCATTTTGCTGTTAAACATGTACAGCACACCAGACACACACTAAAATGGAGAGCTGGGTGGCATTGAGGGTCTGTGCTCAGGTGTGAACCCGAGGACCGGCTGAGTTGTGATGATCTTGCATCCCTGGGGACACAGGCCTGGTATCTGACCTTATCTCCTTCAGGTCACCAGCCTGTGGGCTTCCTCTGTGACTTCTCACCCAGTGCACTGTCACATCATACAGCCCCGCAGCTGGAGAGCCCGGGCGGGGGCGGGGGGACGCGAAAGGAGCCCATTTCCCAAGAAGGGAAACTGAGTCTGGCTGGGTTAACAAGTTAGGACTCACGGGGGACTGGGTCCTGCCTCCCCGTTGCTCATGGAAGCCTCCTTCTGCTCCTCCTCTCCTTCTGAGGCTTCTCCCCAACCCCCACCCCGGGAAGAAGCGAGGAGGACAGTGATGGATTCGGGCTGGGCCTCATTTTCTTCCTCCCTCCCCACTTCCTTTGCAGACGGATGACAAGCGAGAACGCCTGTGACCCAAAGAAATTATCTCCCTTTTCCTTTGCCGCATCATTTTCTGCCCTCGCGTCTGGACAAGCCTGGGTGATTTTTAGCTACAAAAAAAGAGGGAGAAATTATCATTCAGGGGAGGGAAAAAAAAATAGAAGTAGGCTCTGGGCTCTCTACTAGACAGGCTGTCTCGGGGCGAAAATGAGAATCTCCCATCGTGTGAACTCGGGGAGATGCAAGTGGGGGGTGTTCACACTTGCAGATGGTGCTGAGCACCCTGGGGGGCCAGGCCTGTGCCTCCAGCAGGTTCCAGTGGTTAGAGGCACCTGCAGGGTTTTTCTGGGGGGGGGGCACCACATGTGGGCGCACACCTGGCAGGCTTGAGGGGAAGGCAACAGTCCTGACAGCCGTACCCCGGGATGACTGAGCTCTCCAATACGGCTACACCTCAAAATGTTGCCTAAATCTAGGGCTTTCTGGATATTTTTTCCCTCTCTCTATTCACATATCCGTACTGTGCCATATTCACAGGGCCCATGCTGCAAGGCAGCAGACAAACGGTGCTATTTCAAGATTATAGCTATAGATATAGATATATCTCCATCCCCCAGGCTGGTCTTGAACTCACGATCCTCCTGCTTCAACCCCCTGAGTGCTGGAATGGTAGGCACACATCACCTCATCTGGTGCAAACAGTGTGGTGTTTAAAACACTTCTGTACACACACACACACACACACACACACACACACACGTGAGAGTGGACGCTCATGCACACACACCCTCAGTGCCTCCTTAGCTTGGCCATTTACTGTCTGTCCTTAGGCGCACTTGAGAGTGATGCCCGTGACATTTTAGAATTGATGGTTTAACAGGCAGAGTGAGTGACAGGAAGGGAGATTACCCTGCAGGAGAGGTGAGTGGAGGAGTATGGAAAGCCTCTGTGAGAGGAGACAGAGGCGGCCACGATCCAGGGAGGGTGGAAAGATGGCGGGTGCCCCTCACTCTGTCAAGACTAGCCTGTCTTCTACCTGGATGTCTTTCCCTTTAGTCCTCCTCATCCTGGAGCTCAAGCACTTGACTTGAGGCATAGTGTGGTGGCTTGAATGAGAACGGCCCTCAGAGGCTCATATATTTGAAAGCTTGGTCATCAGGGACAGGCACTGTTTGAGAAGGATCAGGAGGTGTGGCCCGGTTGGAGGAAGTGTGTCACTGAGGGTGGGGTGGGTTTTAAAAGTCCAAGCCAGCCCCAGTCAGTCAGTCAGTCAGTCAGTCAGTCTCTCTCGCCCTCTCCCTCTCCTTTCTCCCTTTCTCTTCTCTCCCTTTCTCTTCTCTCCACTCTCTCCCTCTCTCTCCTCTCTCCCCCTTCTCTCCTCTCTCTTCCTCTCTCTCTTCTCTCTCTCCCTCTCTCTCTTCTCTCTCCCTCTCTTCTCTCTTCCCCTCTCTCTTCTCCCTCCTCTCTCTCCACTCTCTTTGTGTGTCTCTGTCTCTCTGTCTGTCTCTCTGTCTGTCTCTCTGTCTCTCTCTCTCTCTCTCTCTCTCTCTCTCTTCCTCCTGGACACAGACCTCCTCCAGCACCATGTCTGCCTGCCTGAAGCCATGCTCCCAGCCATGATGAGAATGAACTAAGCCTCTGAACCTGTAACAGCCCCAGTTAAACGCTTTCCTTCATAAGAGTTGCTGTGGCCATGGTGTCTCTTCACAGCGATAGGAGTCTGACTAAGGCTTCAGCATCAAGCCTTTTCTTTCTCAACATGAGGTCTTTGCCCACCCACCTTTTTTGTGAGGATCCTCGGAGGTAGAAGCAATCCCAACATTTAGTTATTTCTGAGATGTTGTCTGTCCTCATAGGGGGAGAGAGAGGGGAAGCTTATTCATGAGGTGACATCTCAGGGCCCAGAACAGTTTTGGAACGGAGGGCTCCATAGAGAGCCATGGGCTAGTTGATCCAAGCAGAGATTTTTGGGGTCTGGGTAGTGACACATGGCTGTCATCCTAGCCCACCAGATGCTGAGGAAGGAGGATTGTGAGTTCAAGGCCAGTCTGGACTACATGAGACCCTGTCTCAAAACAGAAAAATAAAACACTTAAAACCAAGCCAAATAACAAGTGGCCACCCTCTATATTGGTCATTCCATGAATTTATGTGAGCAGAGGTGACATGTCACCAGCATCCAGCTTGTCAGATGACACCCTAAGTACAAGGGACTTGGTACCTGCTTTTAAGCCGGGTTGTACATTCAGGTGCATATCTGCATCCATCCTGGTGTTGAAACTGAACACAAATTATATAATGTGCACTGTTTTTTTACTTGATGTTCTCTGTCTTAGTTAGGATTTCTATTGATGGGATGAAACATCATGACCAAAAAGCAGCTTGGAGAGGAAAGGGTTAATTCAGCTTACACTTCCACATCACTGTTCATCATCAGAGGAAGTCAGGACAGGAACTGAAACAGGACAGGAACCTGGAGGCAGGAGCTGATGCAGAGGCCACGCAGGGGTGCTGCTTACTGGCTTGCTCCCCATGGCTTGCTCAGTCTGCTTTCTTATAGAACCTAAGACCACCGGCCCAGGGATAGCTCCACCCGCAGTGGGCGGGGCCTTCTCCCATCAATCACTAGTTGAGAAAACGCCCTACAGCTGCATCTCATGAAAGATGTGTTCTCAGCCAGGGCTCCTTCCTCTCTAATGACCCTAGCTTCTGTCAAAGTGGACACAAAACCAGCCAGTACAGTCTCTCTCTGTAGCTCAGGGTGGCCTGATCCTGCCCCAGTTTCCAAAGGACCGGGATCACAAGTGCGTGCCGCCATCTCTTCCTTATGATGACATTCTCCTCTCAGCCTGCCTGAGACTCCAGCGGGTATTAGATCCCACCGGAGGCAGCGCCATGATGCTAGAATCTTTCAATCCGAGTTGTATATAGTGGACAGAAGTGACTTTTGTAAACCGTCCTCTGACCTAAGCATGGCTGTGCTGTATTTAATGAATAAATACTATGTTTATGTTCAACAGAAAAAAAAGAAAAAAGACACAGACTTTAAATGGCTACAGAAGCTCTCTTGTTAGGAGCAGGAGGTATGTACATAGGGTAGGGGCAAAAGTAGATACACATACATACACACACACACTCATAAACACACCCACACATTGCATACGCACTCTCTCACACACACTTGTGCACAGACACATATACATGTGTACACATATATATATGCACACATAGCACACTTCAAAATAAAATAGATCTGATCGGGGAAGACCGTAGGAACACTGCCACAGTAACCGAATGAGGATGCTCTCAGACCTCAACAGCACCCTCCCTGATTCGTTCCCCCATCCTGAAGACATGAGGCTCACAAAAGTTTGCAGACCAGTGGTCAGGTGGGTTCACACTGGGGCTCAATGGTTTCTTTCCATGTGAACCTGGCGTTGCTAACCCACGATGACCCAGCTATGCGGAGGGATCTGACTGTCGCTTACACACAGACCTCCCAGCCCTGCCCAGCCACAAAGTCTCAGGGCCCATGGGAAGGCCACCATGGCTTACCCTGGGTCACTCTGACAGCCCCGTCTGAGGGGCTACCTCAGTCATTAGGTCATTCCCAGTGAGGTTTGCATGGGGGTGGGGGGCACCAACATTCGGAGTATTTGCTAAAAGCTGCTGCCTCCTGTGTGGGCGCCGCTCTCTTCTCGTCTTCCTGACGTGATCGTGATGCTCCTCTCCCCTGGGGTGGATTTAATTCCCTTGCGTCCTGTGGGCCTCGGGGATCCACTCGAAACTCCTTCAAATGCAGGGTCTGTGGCTCTGCCCCTCCATTCAGAGCCTGGAGAGACCTGGCTCTTGGGGTGTCAGTCCATCCCTGTGCTAAGGGCTCCCAGCGTGACCACCTGCTGTCCTTGGTAAGGGGGATAAGAAAGCATACGGGGGTAGGGTCCAGCTCCCCACCCCTCAAGCCTTCTTGTGCTACATACGCCATTCTATAACATCCCAGTTTGGAGCCGTGCGTGAGCATGCGGAGACAGAAGCGAGGTCATGCATCCTCTAGGAAGGTGCCATGTGGTACCCCCTCCAAAGCCTCCTGGGTCAAACCCATCTCTCTCCTGCATCTCCCTTCTCTGGGGACCACCTTGGCCCGAGAGCCTTCTGTGGTGGCCCCACTGTGTCCATAGCCATAACTGCTTCTGCACAGCCTGCTTGGCCTTTGAGGGCCAGGGAAAGCAACTCAACGCCTGGACCCCAGGCAGAGGCCTGTTGTATAAACAGAAGCTCTAACTCTGCAGGATTTCCCTGGGAAGCCCATGGAGGGGGCCAGATCTGGATAGCATCTCCTACTAGGGGACCCTCCAGCCCAGTGGAGCCTGCAGAGGAAGGCAGGTCCTTCCCTCTCCGGCAATACTGTTATCAAAGAGGGAATTTGAATAAGAAGTCACTGTCCCCCATCTCCACCTCATGGTTTCCAGGCGACATGGTGTCTGTTGTGGTTTGCTGTCATACAAACCCTTTCCCCGTAAGACAGCAGGTCCCACGGGGACAGGGGTAGAGGTGGAATATTTTATCAGCCGTGTACACGTGTAAGAAGAAGCAGGCCTGAAAAGCCAAGCCTCGTTTTCCTGAAAAGGGTGAAGCGGGGAGGGGGCTGGTGGGGACAGAAGGGATTTGTGTCCACATCAGGTATTGGCTCCCACATTGTAAAGTGATGGCCACTCGGAGGTCCGGGGATAGGTTTAAAAGGCATTTGGGGACACACACACACACACACACACGTATAAATGTATATATATGTGTGTGTGTATGCTATATATATCATAAAATATAGGTTAAATGGGAAAATGAACATTTTAAAGTTGAAGCTGGGTGTGGTGGTATGTTTTCCCAGCCCCAGTACTTGGGAGGACGATGCAGGAGAATTGCCGTAAGTTCAAAGCCAGCCTGATCTACATAGGGAGTTCCAGGGTAGTCAGGAATATAAAGTGAGACCTGAAGGTGGGGTAGAGACAGGTTTAAAAAATAAAGAAAGTAGAAGGGAAGGAGGGAGTGAAGGAGGGAGGAGGGAGGGAGGCAGGAGGGAGGGAGGAAGACTTGAAAATCACACATGATTGGGAGACTCTTCTGAGGCCGAGGACATTTTCTCATTTATAGACTGTTTATACCATTATTGGTGTTTGTCTGGTTTGGATGGAGCTTGACCATGTAGCCCAGGCTGTCTTTGACCTGACGGTCCTCTTGCCTCAGCCTCGAGCGCTGGGATGATGGATGTCTGCCACTGTCTCCATCTCCTCCTGGAGGAGGGAGTCTAAGTAGGGGCGGCCTGACTCTCCTCTGGGTAGCAGACTTGAGTCCATCCTGCAACCCAGGTTCTGGTGACACTTCCTCTGACTAGTGTGGCCTCCCTTAGGGTGAGAGGAAGCAGGGTCAGGCTCAGGGCCTTTGCAGAAGAACAAGTTGGTAGTCTCTGTGCCACCTGCCTGGCTGGACATCATTCTCCAAGCGCCCAAAAAGACTAGGGTGAGTGGCCATCTTGAGAAGCGCTCACTTTGCCAGTGTGTCCTATGAAGGTGACCACCCTGCAGGTTGCCTGCCACCTGCTGAGTGGCAAGCAGAGAGGCCACTCACACACTCACACCCTGTGTCCCCAAGGAGCATGGTCCATCACCACCCTGCGTGTCAGGCTTGCCCGGCGGCGGCGGCGGAGCAGGAGAAGACAGGAGCCCACAGCATGGTTACAGATCAGATCTGAGAGGCTGCTCTGTGCGTTCTGGGGGTGAGCCCCCTGCTCATCTGGAAGTTGGTGAGATTTAAAGAAAAAAACAAGTAGCTCCAGGAGGGTAGGAGGGGAGGAGAGGGGAGGAGAGCGGGAACCCATCTGGGCCAGGCTGCACGTTGAAATTGCCCTGCATTAAAAATTCAGCGGCCAGAGAAGTTTCCAGGGATTTGTAGTAATTAGATGACAGAATGCTGGCGAACCTCAGGCTTGCCAAAGATGTTACACAGGGGTCAAAGACTCCACACTTTCGGCGGGGTAATTTGTAAGTGTCAATCACTCGCAGCCATCAGAGAGAAGCCGATCTGAGGGCTGCATTCTAACGAAGCTACTGCAGCCAGACCCGAGCCTGTGACTCTACCTCAGTGCCCACAGTGCCTGCCATTCTGCTGGGACTCAGACCCAGGCCTTCGACTTCTGTCTTGAGTCCTCCTTTGTGGAGAGATCCCTGCCAAGCTGGTACCACCAGCGGGGTGAGACACAGGCTCTCTGCCTCCGTAACAGGGCGATACTTGGTGTCAAGGATGTATGGCTCTGCACCTGGGAGCTGTGTAACTGAGGTCTTCAGACCTCAGTGTTTCCATCTTTGAAGGGGGGGCAAGAGGAATATGAAGAAGAAATGTCCCCTACAGACACACCCATTCACTCCCCAACTGTGTATCTCGGCTGGGCAACACGGTGTCAGAAGTTATCAAGAAAACAAACCCTGTCCTTATGAAACATGAGAGATGAAGAAGAATGTTCAGTCAAGTGCAGTGTGTGAGGCTGGTAGGTGCTAGGACACAGTGACCTAGCCAGAGTGGGTGGGGCATGGGGACCTTCCTTTTCATTCACGAGGGGGCGGGACTTCCTTGGAGGCAATCTTAGAGCAGAGTCTTTGACTGAAGGGCAGCGAGGCCAAGTCCACGCTGTGTGGGGGACATCAAGATGACCCGATGGCTAGAACGGAGGGAAGAGCCAGGCTGAGGTGGGGCTTAATGGGTATGGCAGCCATGAGGCGCTGGGTTTTATCCTTAACATGGCGGTTCTCATGAGAATGGAGGCTGGGGAGCAGGGTGGTCAGAGACGGGGCAGCCGTAACATCGCTGAGAGAGAGTTTGAGAAACTGGACCAGGTGAAGCCTCACTTAGATGCCCCAGCCAAAGCTACAAGCTCTGAGTAGAGTGGGGTGGGGATGGGGGCATCTGGAGTTACCCCGGCGTGAGCTGACTGGTCAGCAGAGGCAGGGGTGCTCTCTGGTTATCCCAGTCCACGGGGAGCCACAAAGTGGACTGGGAGAGTCTGAAGAAAAGTTCATTCTCTCATACTCTCACAGCCTGTTCTCTCCCTCTCACACCTGACACAGTAGCTTCTAGGAAGAGCACTGGATGTGGAGTCCAGCAGACCCAGGAGCTGAGGCCTGACTCTGCCATTTCTAAGCTGTGTGACCCTGGGCAAAGCTACAAACTTCTCTGAGCCCATGACCCTCACTAATAAGTCAGAGGTAGGTGTGAGAAAGGCTCTGGGACTTCAAGCTCTCTGGTGTCTCAGGGTCACAGGTTTTATGAATGATAGAAGGGGCAGCCTCTTTGGGTTCCTAGAATGTTCCAAACAGTGAGTTTGTCTCCTCCTCTAAAAGAATTTGGAGACTCAAATTGAGTTTAGAAAAATGAACCAAAATGCTTTGGAGGATAAAGGACAAGCACCCATGTTTTCAGCCTGTGTCTCACTGAGCAGTGTGGCTCTTCCTCAGCAGGCTCTGTGTTTTGCTGTATGAAGACACAGCTTTATCCTGTCTCTGGGGATGAGTCAGGGTGAGCCCAGGTAAATTCCTCTCTCAGAACCCTCCCTGAGTATTCAGCCATTTGTCCTGGGGGAGGGGCAGGGCAGAGAGAGAGAGAGAGAGAGAGAGAGAGAGAGAGAGAGAGAGAGAGAGAGAGAGAGAGAGAGAGAGGTGGCTTGATCATCCCCTCCTCACGCCTGGGTCCAGCCGGGGCGAGAAACCACTCAAGAGGAAAATGAGAAACCGTGGGGTTTCACGGGTGGCAGCGGCTGGGCCTACCGAGCAGTGACTCTCCAGCTGCTAGCATTGGTGGATAGACGGACAGACAGGGCAGTGAGAGGGGGACAGGAGGCTTCAGACTAGGGGCAGGTACTTGCTGTCCCCACTAAATTCCCAAGGCGTTGAGGCCACAGTCTCATTGCGGGTGCTGATAAAAGCAAGATGTGGTGGCCAGCTGGGCCCTGTGGTCACCTTTATTGAGCACCTGCTGTATTCCTGTACTCACAGAACCTGGCACGGTCGGTATAACCAACCATTCCATAGCGGTGAGGCCATCACACATGGCTCTGAGGGAAGACGTCCTGCCACACAGTGCCTTCCCCCTGCTCCATCCTCCAGCGCATCTCCCAGCCCAGAACAATAGTTTTACTTTTAGAAAATCCATCTCTCTGCCCCGCTGCCTTCCCCACCCCCAACATGACAGGGAAGGAACTTTGCGTTCTGTCTCTATATTGCATCTCAGACTTGGCAGTACATGTGTGTCTCATCAATAAATGCCCCCCCCCCCCCCCGCCACCACTTTTAGGAGCTTGCTTTGGTTCCACACACCCTCTTCGAGGACTCAAGTGGGACATTTGTGCGGCTGCTGGAGACAGTTCTTGTCCCAGCACTGAGGACCAGGGCCACCAACATAGACTGCACCCAGTAGGTGAAAGATTTGTTGATCCGTTTCTGCCTAGCATCCGCCATACCCTTCCCTGTGTGCACAGCCTCAACATCGTCTACTCAAATAGGCAGGGTGGCATTCTTGGGTTTGAGGGATGCTGGACCGAGGCTCTCATGGGGATAGGGATAGGGGTAGTAAACAGTGGAACAGACAACTGCTCAGCCTGCTTTGGGCCTGGGCTCTCTTGTGAGCTGTGTGGTCTTGGGCAAGTCTCCTAGCCTCTCTGGTCTCTGAATTCCTCACTGGAGCTGAGGATAAGATGGTGTGCGGTGCCTGCCTTGTGGGGTGTTGACCTGTATGTAGGCACTGGTGATGTCACTTAAGGATGTGGACAAGCCTTGTCAACAGTGGGAGAGGTGGAGGAAAGTGGCATCATCTAGGACCTACAATGTCCTGGGGGCTTTCGGCATCTCATCTTAGTGCCTGGAGCCTGCCCTGGGGACTTGGCTCAGAGAGATTTGGTGTCTTGTGTGAGACACGTAACTTGGTGACTTACCCTATTCAAACTCCCAAAGGAGGAGTCCCAAGGGGAGGTGTTTCTGACCCCCATGTACATCAGAAGAAACTGAGGCATGAGATGACCTGGTAACTTTCCTGGGTGTCAGAGCTTTGTAAGCAACAGGGCTAAACCTCTGGTGAGTCAGATCCCTGAGTCTCCCAGGGTTCTGGTTCTGGTGAGAACCTAGGGCTCTGGAGTCACAGGGAGTGCCCAGTACAGGGGTGGGTAACCCACAATCCTCAGGGACCTGGGTACTCTCCCCCAGCCTTGCCCTCCCCCCTTGGTGAAGGTCCTGTCTGCTGGAGCTGCCTACCCAGACAGCCCACTTCTTTCTCAGGGACACAACTGTGGCCGGGGGCTTTGAAGAGAGTGGTCCTGTCTTTCAGTTAGAGCAGAGGTGACCTGAGGGCATCTCCCCATGACTGATGTCAACTGGATGCTAGGGGTATGGATCCCAAGCACCCTGAAAGGATACAGCCTCCCTCCCATTGCACAGACTGAGTCCTTCACATCTCTACCCACGGATGCTCTAAGCTGGGGCTCCAAGCCTGCTGCCTGTGAGGGACACCCCCCCCTCAATCCTCAAGCTGCTTGGTGAGCCCCCTACCTCGCTGCCTACAGCTTTGCTCTCTGGCTTTCCACATCATGCCCACACCTGCCCGATGCTGTAGCTCTGCCTCCCCAGGCCAGGTTTGGGGGTGAAACCGTTGTTTATTAGCCAATCTGGACTCCTCTTTCTGTGAATTAACCGGCCTGATTGATATTCATGAGCCGACACATCTGAGGCCTCAGCCAGCTGCCACGTGACTGCTCCCGGCCTCCAGGATGACAGGGGATGTGTGCAGCCCCTGAAACATTGCCATGGTCCTCAGATGGGAACTGCGGCGCCTTGGGAGCAGCCTCTGGCTGACAGCGTACTATCTCTGCAGTGGCAATGACCTGGAGGCAGTAAGTAGTAGGACTTCCAGCAAGAATGACCAAGAGGGCTGGGTGGCCATGGCCTCCCTTCATTGCTTCTCTCTCCCTGCTTTGGAGGCACCTTGTGCCTCTCACCCCATACAGAACCTCCATCCTTCTTTGGGGATCTATCTGGAGCTGGAATTCAGAATCACCTACCACTGAGCCATCCTCCTCTGTTATTCATGCATGCCACACTGTTCTGGCACAGGCCACATAGGTGTATCATTTGTCATTCGGTCCCTTGGGAGGAGACCATGTGGACCTCGACTTCTTTCCTTGGCTTACTGTCTGCTGCCTAGCACTGGGCAGTAATCAGCCGAACTCTGCAGAATGTCTGGCTGCCATGTTTCCCTTGGACCTCATCCTTGGTTCTGGCTTGATACACATCCTCTGGGTCCTTGGAACCATCTGGAAAGAGTGGCCTGCTCCCAGTCTTCAAGTGAGAAAGCAGAGGCAGATTTGGAGAGCTTCTGGACAGGATCTAGGCTGTGTGGGGTTTCTAGCTTATGCTTTGGGGTTAAAAGGTGGTACTTAACCCCTCCCTCACCCTGAGGATGGGGATTTTGGTGTGTGGTCTTATCTTGGGAGAGAGGATGACTTATGATCCAGAAGCTGAGATGCTGGGATCAGAATCAAATAAAACACTGGGTAGAGCAGGGGTTGGGATTGATCAATACCTACTGCCCTAGCATCTGCCACCTTTTGAATACTGCGGGAGCCAGCAGATACAGGGCAGAGGAAGGCAGAAGGCTAGCCCAACAGGACAGGAGGTGGCAGAGTTGAGACTGCTTTTTAGACCTGGCCTGCTGGGAGCACAAGGAAGACGCTGGCCCCTCCAAGGGTCCACCCGAAATGAGGTCGCAGCATCGGGGAGACAGGCAAAGTGGGACCTCTGTCTCTGATTTAGGCTCCAAAGTGAGGGCGGCAGCCAGGCCTGGGGAATTGCAAAGAAACCAGAACACAGAGAAATGAGGCCACGTCCCAGACGAAGCTTCCTAAATTCAAAGTTTTCCCTGGGGGGATTCGGGTCTGAAAGGACAACTCTGGGGGGAATAAGATGAACTGGATCTGGCTGGTGGGGTCCCTGAGTACCTTCTCAACCGGGATGGGTGCCATCTGCAACCTGCAGCTGCCTCAGAGAGGTGTGCACACGGGTTGGGGGAGCTCCTGCATTTGCTGCCCCCGCCCCCGGCAGGGATGAGGACTCCGCTTCCTAACTTCTGAGAGAAGTCAGAACACAGGCCCTTCCAATGGAGAGAGTTAGCACAAAGTTCACCCAGGCCCTAGGGGCTTGAGGAGCACCAATGAGTCCCTAGTAACGCTCTTCCTCCTAAAGCTCTGGGGAAACAGCATCCAGATGTGAAACGCACACAGGCTACACCTAGGGAAGGAGTGGAGAGAACAGAAGAGTCATAGAGTGGGTCTGGTTCAAGGGTGGTGCCCAGAAAGGGACATGGGTGGAAGATGTGTTAAAGATGTGTGGGAGAGGGGGCGGGAGAGATGGCTCAGCAGTTAAGAGCACTGACTCCTTTTCCAGAGGTCCTGAGTTCAATTCCCAGCAAACACATGGTGGCTCATAACCCTCTGTAATGAGATTTGGTGCCCTCTTCTGGCCTCCAGGCGTACATGCAGGCAGAACGCTGTATACGTAATAAATAAATATAAAAAAAATGTGTGTGTGTGCGTGTGTGTGATTGAATGCACTTGTGACCCCAACTTCCATATCTTTCCTCCTCATATCCACACCTGTAGGTGCAGCCCCTTTCACTGACGGCTCCTGTGTTTGACCGTCTGATCTCCAGCAGGTGGCACTGTTTGGGGGAGGTTGGAGCATCTTCTAGAAATGGAGCCTTCTGGGAGGAAGTGGATCACTGGGGCTGGGAGGAACTTCGGGTGCACAGCTTGGCCCTGTTTCTTGGTCATCTCAAGATGTGAGCAAGCAGCATCCTGTTCCCACATTGGCTGTCGCACCTGCCCAGCCATTGCCTAAAATGACGGACTGCACCCTTAAACCGTGAATCCAAGTTGCAGCTATCAGGTGTTTGGTCATAGTAACGAGACAGTTAACCACCATAGATTGTTTCCCAGAATTACGTAACAACATAGATTGTTTCCCAGGTGTCCAGGGTGGGTGGTGGTGATATTACCTAGAGTCGTGGGAAGGAAGGACTAACTGCTCCCAGGAGGAGGCAGGTTACCATGGTTCCCAGGTTGCCATGTCCTAGTCAAAGGAATAAGGTAGGAGCCACATGAGGACTCCAGGCTGTGTGCTTGAGGGGCAGGGCAGGAGTTCTTCCTCTACCATTGCTGGTAGTATGGGCATCCTCTGGCCTGCCCATAGTCTCCACTCTGGAGACTTGCCTCCATTGTATTGAAAGCCCCAAAAGCCAGGGGCCAGAACGCACCTTTAACTGTGCACACTCTCAAAAAAAAAAAAAATCAATGCAGCTGGAGGCCCCTGACTTTACAAGATTCTCTTTCACTGAGCACTGAGATACAAAGCTTGCATTTTAGGTTCTGCAAACTATCTCATGTTGAGCCATTACCCCCGAAAATGCTCATACTGGGAGCAGAAGGGTTTGGGGTCTGGATCCTATCTCTCTAGACCATTGGTTCTCAACCTTCCTAATACTGAGACCTAATACAATCCTCATGTTGTGGTGACCCCCAGCTACGAAATTACTTTCGTTGCTACTTTGTAACTGCGATTTTGCTATTGTTATGAATCAAAAGGTAAATATTTTTGGAGATAGAGGTCTGCCAGAGGGGTCCTGACCCAGAGGCTCACTGCTCTAGACCTCTGTGGTGGCGGCAGGGGGTGGGGGGCACAGTCTGAGGCGTCGTAACAGAAACAGGCCTTTTCTCTCTGCTGTCTGTGGATGGTAGGGTCACATGCTCACCAAGATTTTTTTTCCCCTCCCTCTGGGCAAAAGGGAAAGAGAGGCTCAGTCTTTAGTCAATCGTGAGGTAGGACCTGAGAGGAGGGGGTGCCTGCTTTCCCCTTGCGCCTCCCTGGAATATTCATCCTGAGTGTCTTGGCTCATTTCTCCAGCCTCAGTTTCCCCATGTATGGTCGTCTCCTTGCCTATGATTCCAGCAAGCCACTCTGTGAACTGCAGGTGTCCAGGTTGGGTGGTGGCGATATATCCTGGAGTCCGGGGGAAGGGAGGACTCTCAACGGCTCCCAGGAAGAGGCAGGAGCTGCTGCCGTGTGTGTGTGTGTGTGTGTGTGTGTGTGTGTGTGTGTGTGTGTGTATCTGTAGGGATGGATGCATTTGGTGTTGGCTCCTGCCCGTGGATCATTGTCAGGATGGACACAATTAAGGAGAAGTGGGGTTTATTAAGGAAGCTGGAGGGAGGCATTTTGGATGTCTGGTGATGTTATAATGAACGTGTAGGTCCCCTCTATCACTCACAGGGCCAACCCCAGCCTAGGGCTTGTGCTCGAACACTTTGGTCTCCAGGGCAGCTGGGAAGTGGGGGTGCCTGTGGGGGTGGAGGATGAGAATGCTATTTTTGCACTGGGGGATGGGAGGACCAGAGGAGAGGGTTTATAGTGTGTGTGTTGGGGCCTCTCCCAGCTCTTGGCATGTCCTGACTTAAGCATTTGTGGTGGATAATTTCATGTCATCATGACACAGAGCCATCTGAGGGAAGGGAGCTCCGATTGAGAAAATGTCTCCATAATAAACGGCTGTAGGCAAGCCTGTAGGGCATCTCCTTTATAGGGATTGATGGGGGGAGGGCCCAGCCTATTGTGGGTGGGGCCATCCCTAGGCTGGTGGACCTGGGTTCTGTAGGAAAGCAGTTTGAGGGAGCCATGGGGAGCAAGCCAGTCAGCAGTACCTCCCCATGGCCTCTGCATCAGCTCCTGCCTCCAGGTTCCAGCCCTGCTTGAGCTCCTGTCCTGACTTCCTTCAGCGATGACCAGTGACATGAAAAGTGTGAGCTGAGTAGACCCTCTCCTCCCAAGTTCACCTTGGTCATGGGGTTTAATCGTAGCAATCAAAGCCGTAACTAAGATGACTTTCCATCAGCCAGTGTGTCTGTCCTGGAAGGATGCTGAGGCCCCGGGAAGTCAGTGCCGTGTCATCCAGCCCACATGTGACGGAGCCGAGACTCAGGCCTCTCACCATAGCAATCTGTGTAGATAATATGTGATCTTAGTGGCACAGCAGTGTTTGGAGAAAACTATAAACAGGGTCTTGATCTGGCCCTTGGCCTGTTGTTGACAGATGGATGGATATATATATATCTATATATATGGATATATATATCCACACAAAATAAATGTGAAATTTTTAAATATATGTATTTAGTATACAAATATGTATTAAAATATAATTTGACATATAAATACATTTAAATATATCTAAAGTTTTCATACTTATTTGGTGTGGTCATGTGTGAATGCCACAGCATGTGCGAAGGTCAGAGGACAACGTGTGTGTGTGTGTAGGGGGGGGTGTTGTTCTCTCCTACTCTGTGGGGCTCAGGAATCGAACTCATGCTGTCAGACTTCTCAGCAGGCACCTTTTAGACAATGAGCTGTTTCGATGACCCCTTGTTAATACTCTGGAGAGCTTGGAAAATCTGTGGATCTGTTTGTGGCAACAGCCTGAAGAAATGACTTCGTGAACTGGGTAATGAAGTAAGTGTGGACTCCCCTTGTCCTCCCCTTGCCTTGGGTCCATGCTTCCCATTCCAGGGCTGTCTGGATGGTGGCCCGGAAGCCGCTTGTCCTCACTGCCAGATAAAGAGCTGGTGCCAACTGTCTGGGCCGTGTTGGTACCAGGGGAATGTCACCCACCTCTAGGATGCTCTGAGAGAGAAACTGTGGGGGTGGAGGGGGACTCTCCCCTCCATTTTAAACACAAAGTCCCCAGGGCCTGCCAGGCCAGACGGACACTGCTCTGTTGAGACTCACTGTCAGGATGGTGCTGACCCCAAATAACCTGCTGGGACAGGATTAGGAGTGGGTACAGGGCCCTGTGCCTGGAGGCTGCGGTTGCCCGAGCCCATGAGCAGAGGATGAGCCTGGGCAGTGCAGCCCTATCTAGAATAAACGCACATAAGGAGGGATGTGGTGTCACACGGAGCTCTGATGGGACTGATGTGTCTTGAAGGGGGTGGGGAATGTGTGTGTGAGCTGGGACGCTTGTCGGTGCGCTCCAGCTGCAGGGGCAAGCAGGCTACAGGGAAGCAAGGAGCGGCCCAAGCTTTAAGAAGCCACTCTGCAGGGGAAAAGGCCTAGCCATTCCCAGTGAGGCAGAGTGAGAGGGAACTGGCAGACAGAGCCCTGGAGGCTTCATTCCCAGGATCCGAGCTCGAGTTCCATTTCCTCTGGGCCTTACCGAAGGGTTAAAGTCATTTTCATTAAAATTTAAATTCCGGCAGGCACCCTCTCCCTCCTTCCCCGTCCTTTGAACGTTTTTTGACTGGCAACCATTTCATATTTCAATCTCGGCAGAACAAATTGAATTAGATGTTGAGTCTGAGCTCGGCTCTGTTCGGCAAAGCCTGAGTGCACACCCCCAGCTGATCCTGCCCCAGCAGTCCTGAGTGGTGGCTGTGGCTGCAGATGGTGGGGAGGGAGGCTGCAGGACAGTGGGGAGGCAGAGGCGAGGGGACACACGGGGGGGGGGGACACCGGGGGGGGGGGGGCTGCCTTGTACCCGATGAGAACATTTTCTTTAAAAAAAAAAAAAAGCAAACAACTTATTTTTATTGATGTGTATGTCTCTTTGTGTGTGACAGATGAGTGCAATTGCCTATGGAAGCCAGAAGAGGGCGCTGGCTGGCGTTAATGGTAGTCTTGAGTGTGGCTTACCTCCTGTAGCTGCTGGAAACTGAACCTGGGTCCTCTGGAAGAGTGGTACACTCTCTTAACTGCTGGGTCATCTCTCCAGCACCCCATGTGTGCATTTCAAGGCCTAAGACACCCTCTGGAGTCCATCTAGCAAGGAATGCCATGTCTCAAGAAGACACTCACAGAGGCACCCTGGTTTGCCCTCGGAGCCGAGTCCAGCCTAGGTTTGATGAAGGAATGCGTGAATGAGGGTCAGGTTTTGCTGACTCTACTTTCTCCACCTGCAACCGGATGCCTGTTCTGATATGGATGTCCTTGACTAGAGAGTGACAATGCTCATTAGGACCTGAGCTCGGGGCTCACGGCCTCCAGCCTTTGCTGTGAGCCAGTGGCCTGCGGGACAAGGCCTGTTCCATCTCAAACCTCCATGCTGGCTCTGACTCCACTCTGTTCCCTGGACGTCCCTTCTCAGCTGGCCCTGGAGTCCCAGATGGTCTCTCAGAAGGACTCAAAGGCTGAGGGTGGAGCCACATGAAGGTATTCACGTCCCAGCCACCAGAGCCTACCCGTGTGAGGAACCACGGGGTGGGTGACAATGAGTCCAGTCTTCCGCCCTGGGCTGCTGGGGAGAAACTATCTCCCCGAGACCCTTGCTGGACTCACAGGCTCCTCCTGTCTTGTGAGGCCCAGGGAGGCCCAGGCCTGTGTTGCCCACAACTTCTAAGGCTCCCCAGATGTCCTGGGCACTGGCCACCCACAAGTTCTATTTATGTGTGTGTGATTATATATGTGACATAGAGTGGGGTACGGGGCGGGGGACTGGAAAGAGGTACATGTGGAAGCCAAAGGTTCACTGGGTCCCTGATTGGCTAGGCTCACTGTCCATCCATCTAAGGATCTGTTTGTCTCTACCCCATAAGATCTGAAATTATGGGTGCGTACCACCTTGTCTGGCTGGCATGGGTGCTGGGACCTGGAGAGCTCTAGGTCTCAGAGGCCAATCAGGCAGAGCACAGGTTGTCAGATCCTAGGCAAGTGGATCCCATGCCAAGCATCACAGGTGTGGACCCTGCTCTGACCTGAGGAGTTTAAGATGGCATCAGACCATGGCTTTCTGCCCTAGGCTGTCCTGGCTGAGGTGCTGTGGCACGTGGGTGCACCAGGAGTGCGTGGGTCAGTTTCTAATGACCCACAGTGACGTGGGCTGTGGTTCCTGATCCCCACGGTCTAGCATGGGTGTGTGGCAAGCATCAAGTTGACCCCTCTGTGCATCACCATAGTGGAGGCTGGTGCAGGGCGCCATCTGAGTGACAGAGTGACATCATGGTAGAGGGAGGGGAAATTCTAGGCTCTGTCATTTACTGCTTAGTCCTCAGCACCCCTGAATTGTAACAAAATGCCTGCCCCACCAATAGGGCATGGTCCCAGCTACCTGGAACTGGGGTCCAGCCAATCTGGAAGGCAGGACCTCATCCCCACAAAGAATTCATAGGCCAAGACTCTCACATAAAGTCTGAAAGCCCAGGGCTCTGAGTCCTGTCCAGTGTATCTTCAATCCTCGGTGACAACAGCCCCAAGGTGAGAGTAGTGTCTCCTCAGGTCTTCCTGGCTGGATGGGTGACCTGCACTGAACAGACACCCCTCAAACTCAAAATGATTTAAGTCCTAAGCATCTCGCTTGAGAGGTGGGTCTGGGGCTGTGGCCTCGCTCCCTGACTGGTGCCGTGTCCTCCTCGGGCTGATGGTGCATCCGCGTTCATGGAGAGGCTGTGCTAGGTGTCCAGCCAGAGACCCCTTTCGAAACCTCTGGTGCAGTGAGGCCTCGGTGGGGCTCCCAGGACCGTCAGCGGTGCTAGTGCACTTCAGGGCTTGGAAGGGTGCATCACGAGGATTAGGAAGGGGCCCCGGTGATGAGGCAGAGTCCCCAGCTCTGTCCATTGGCAAGCAGTCCTGTAGAGGGCAAAGCAGGGCTGCGGGACCTGCCTGGGTGGGGCCTGGTGGCTGGTGAACAGGGCTGAGCTTCGGGTCCCTGCCCAGACAGCGACTCATTCCTGCCAGGAGCTCTACAGTGGCTGTGCACCCTGTCACCCATCCCAGAGTCTGGCCAGCCACGCCACAGGACGCTGCCAGGCCTGAGCTCCTTACGGAGTCACCTCCCAAGTGTTACCCAGTGCAGGAACCAGCTCAGCAGCTGCTCAACACGCCACCGGTGCAGAGCCAGCAGAAAAGTTGTCCTCACGTCCGGTACTTGCCCCAGGTTTTTGTCTGCTTTGGTCCTGTCCCATGGAGACCTCCTGTATCGCAACGCCCGGCCCCGGGGCCCTGCAGCCATGCACCCTCGGTGCCGGCTCACAGCTGGAGGGCTTGCTCGCTGCCACCGTCGTCCGCATCTTCCAGCTGCTCCAGGATCCCATCCAGTACCGCAGACCGCTTTTTCTTCGGGGGCTCTGTGGCAGATGGCAGAGAGGAGAAAAGACCCCGAGGGGTTCAGCATTGAGTCAGGGAGGCAGAGGTGTGTGGGGCGGGCACAAGGAGAGAGCAAGCGGGGGTCGAGCCAGAGAGGGATGAGCCAAGGAGGAGAACAAACACAGCTCTGGTCAGTCCAGCCTCAGCTGGGGCCCCTCCTGCCTCCCATGGACGTCAATCACCTGTCTCCGTCCCTTGCCACAGAGCAAAGGACCCACTTTAGGGAGCCAGTGGCCCACTTGAGGGCTGCCTCCTCCCTGCCGTCCAGAGGCCTTGTCAACCCAGGTAACAGCTGGGCTGAAGCAGAAGAAGCCAGCTTCATTTCTGTGTCGGCCGTGGACTCAATGTTAGGTGCATAGCTGCAGTGGCCAAGGAATCCAGAGGGGTATGGGGACCTTAGCAATGAGGGTAGCTTTAGAGCAAAGGGGTTATTTGATTTGGGCTTTTACAAGTGCATAGGAGTTTTCCAACAGGAAGGCACAAGGGGGAGGGATTTAGACACATATCTGTTCCAAATGCCACTGATTGAGCACCTACTATGCTAGGGAACTAGTGTCCTCAACAACCCTACAGACAAGGAACCCAGGAGGCCAGCTCTGGGCTGCTCTCCTCACCAGTCCTCACTGGTCTAACCATCCATTCACCAGTGAAGGCCTATTTTGTAAAGAGGCTGCCCACCCTAATCTCTGCCTTCAGGACACTCTTAACTCCTGGGAAGCCCTCTGAGTGCAGTCACCTCACCCCTCACCTACACAGCAGTAGACAGCACTATGTGGGCGGAGCCGGGCTCAGCCATGATGACCTCAGCTCTCATCTCAGGCCTCCCATCCTTCCGAGGATACGGACCCTGCCTTCCACGGACCCTGCCTTCCACGCAGTCCCCGGCCTGGCCACTCTCACTCCTTCCCCGTCAGCCTAGGCTCTCCCACACCTTAGCTGTGGCTGGCCCCTGTGGGGACCTGAGCCCACAGGCGCCCTCTAGCTGCCGCGCTGCTCTCTGAGTCACCCGTAGGTCTGTGGAGCCTACATCCTGGTCCTTGCCTCGGGTCCTCACACTTCCCTGGCACAGCCTCAGCTCTCCCACCATGCCCCAGGCCCTTCTGTTTGGGCCTGCGTCCCTGGCTGGGGCTCCTATGAGACCCCGAGGTGGGAGGGGCATGAACAGAGAGCCGCAGGACTTCACTGCCTGGAGACGACGAGGGGGTGGGGGCATTGGCTGGGAGCCGAGGTCTGCCAGCTCAGCCATCATGGCCGACTGTGGAAAGGGGAGGCAGCGCCCGGCTCCCTGTGGTGTCCTCTCTCCACTCCCACCGCCTTAGGCCCGCTGCACAATGGCCTCAGGAAATTGGATCGTGGGCAGGTAATAGGGCTGGAAATAGACAACAACAAAGTACCCCCCCCCCCCCCCCGTATCTGGTGCCCCTCCCGCTGCTACTCTGGTGGGGATCTGGACAGACTGGCAGACTGGCTGGGGAGAAGCCGCAGGGGGCAGGGGTCCCTCAGGTATCCTTGCTGTTTCAGAGCAGACCCCGGCCTCCAGCACAGGCACTCTGCCACTGTGATGGTCCTCCCAGCACCTCCATGTTGGAGGCAACAGATGGACCCTGTCAAGCCAACTCTGGAGCCCATCCCCCTCTCCTGCAGACCCTCGGCTTTGCCTTGTCCCCAGGGGAAGCCAAACTGTCATACTGTTGGCGACCAGTCCACAGGAGCCAGCCGCTTGCTTCCCTGTGCTGGTACCCATCCCTCTTGCCTCAGGGCCGTTGCACTGCCATGGCCTGTCTGGAAAGCTCTGATGGGCTGCTCAGGGACCTCATGCCTACGGTGGAGCATCCTTGGTCCCCCGCAGTACCCACACGACCTTTTGTTTCACTGCTGTCTGTCACTTGCTGGAAGGCAGGGATGCCTGTCATGGCCACCCCTGTGCTCCAGTGCCTAGAACTGTCTCGGTACAGCCCTCAGAAAATGTCTGCTCAGAGACTGATGGACGGACTGGGGAGGGCCAGGGTACAAGGCTCAGAGGGATCAGGCTATGGCAGGAGGAGCAGAGAGAAGAATGGACGAAGCCAAGGACGGTTCACATTCGTACGCACACACACATGTGCGCACACACACATGCACACACACATACACACACACATACTTCTCTCACTACAGAGACCTGGACAACACTTGCTTGGGGCCCCAGTCAGGAGCCAACTGACTCCTGGCCAGGACTTCTGAACACTGCCCTGCTAACAGTCCTTGGGAGGAAGCCTTAGGGACGACTTCACGGTACCCACTGCCCTTAGTCTGTGCTCACGACACCAGCTAGGCTGAGTCTCTCTGCTCAGAGCAGGGCCCCTTAACCCAAGTCTTTGTCCACTTTCTGAACAGCTGCTTTCTGGGGTGCCCAGATACAAGAAACATCTCCTTGCCTGTGGTCACTCCCTTAGCCATCGGGTCTTTTGCCTGGCAGTGGATGCTCCATGCTCTGCCTCTAGGGAGCGCTGAGCTGTCTCTTGTGATATGTGAGTCCCACCTCCCCGGAGCCCATGGGTGCAGACTGTGCTCTAAGTGGGTGCTCCTTTCACTCCCTGGCATTAGTGACTTGGGGAACCCTTGTGTACGCGCACCACTCTGCCCAGGTCCCATCTAGAGGCCCTAGAGGCCCAACAACAAGCAACCAGTACCCTTGAAGGCCTGGGCTCCCCTGAGGCTGCCCCTGTGACTTCTGCTTTTGCTGAGTCTCTGTTTGGCCCAATGTGAGTGACGGATGAACCATCTGCCACCCACAGAGCCAATGAGAGCAGCCCAGGGCTTGAGGACCAACCAGCAACTCCTTCAACTCCAGACTAGAAAAACAACAGTTGTCCAGGGAGGTGCTGGGGGCTGGGACACAGGGGCCAGGCAGTGACCACAACTCCAGGACCCCAGAACAACAGACTCTGCCATCATCAACCATATCACCCTGAGTATGTCACCCCTACTCTCTGCCACCTCCTGGGGTGGCTGTGAGGATGGGGTGGCTGCACCTTACTGATGGGTTGGGCTCAAGTCCACAGCCAGGGATCAGTGTTAGACCCCCCTCCCATTTTGCCCTGTAGGACAAGCTGGGCCCTGTGTCTTGGGTGCGGGCCCACCCGGTTCCCCCCCCCCCCCCCCACTGGCCTGTTTCCACATGGAGTGCCGGCTCCGCCTGGCAGGAACAGCTGTGGAAACCCCGCTTCCCCGTGTCGGAGGCCTCCGTGGGCCTTCACCAAACAAACACAAAGCAGAACCCGGGGAAGGTGTGAAATAAATAAACGGAACAAGCCGTGCATTTTCCTTCCACGGCGCAGCTGCTCCTGAAGATAAACAACAAGTGACTGTCACCAAACATCAATACCGAGAAATGAACTTGACAAAAAGCTTGTCCGGCCCCCAACAGCCCCCTAGTCCTGCCCCCTCCCCCCAACCTCCAAACACCCACTTCTGCATTTCTCCAGTTCCCACCTAATGGTTTTATTTTTCAATTAATTCCTTGACAGAATGCCAGCCCGCATCTTTCCCTTCCCTGGCTGGCAATGTCGCCTGCGTGGAAGGCACTGGCAGCGGGCGGGCGGGCAGGCGGGCGGGCGGGCGGGGGAGGACAGGAGAAAGGGCTCCACGGGATGAGAGGAGGGCCGGCAGGGAGAAAGGATGCTGGAAGGGCCCCCGTGAAGAGGCAGGAGAGACAGGGGCAGCCTAGGAGGGGAAGCTAGCGGGCCAGCAGCAAACCCTGCTGCTCTGGCTGGAGACTTGCACGCAAGCCAGTTGCTTTCCCTGTCTGGGCTCAGCTCCTGAAGGAGGACGAAGCTGCCAAGCACAAGCTGTCTGTGCCTGGAACTCCAGTACCAGGGAGGCTGGCACAGGAAGATGGTCTGAGCCTGATGGTGAGAGGCCTTCCTGGACAATGGAGATCCCATTTCAAAATGCAGGAAGTGACCAGCCACAAGGCCTTCCAGACTTTGGATAGCCCAAGTGTGAACACTGAGTTGCCAGGAGGCACAGGGCAAGATAGATAAGAAGTGTTAAATGTACCATCAAGTGACTCTGATGGCCAGCACCCAGCAATCAGGTAGCTGAGCTGGCATGGGTGAGCTGGGACACAGGCAGGGATGGGGCTCTAGGTGCCTGTGGGGTTGCTGCAGCAGGCTGAGTGTCGATTTCTCTCTAGGAATCCCACAAGTTGGGTACAGGATCCCTGAGCTCTGGGGAAGTCCCATGGGTACTGACAGGCTCTCCTGGTGCTGAGCTCACTCTGGGACCTTTTCCTCATACCACAGCCAAGCCCAAGGTGCCACAGACACTCACCCTGCAGCAGAAAGTACCAGTTCCCTGTCAGGGTCTTGGCAGCAGAAGCAGGAGCAGAGTGAGTCACAGGGCAGTATTCACAGAGACTGACCCACCTGAAGGGGCAGGAATGTGGCTCCTACTCAAGTGGGTTGTATTCAAATGGCCCACGTGGGCAGTAGGGTTTGGTCCTCACAGACACATTCTCCACTGTAACAGCCCAGAGGGAGGGGCCTAAACACTGGGAGGTTGTGAAGCAGCCACAGGCTAACTGCTCTGCAAATGTCGATCCTGGGCATCTTCCTGGCTGTAGGTCCAGGTAACTGGACTGGTTCTGTGCATGGGGAGCCCCAGCCTAGACCACGGGGGCTTAGCCCCAGGTAGGGAGGGATATACTGGCCTGGGGGGTTCCGTCCTCGGCCTATGTGAGTGTGGGCTACAGAGGCTGGGAACCCTGTGCAGTCTTGGGAGAGCAGCAAGTGTCAGGGTGAAGGAAACTTGATGCAGAGAGAGGGCAAGCACGGGGTGAGGGGACGTGAGGTGACGTAAGGGGACGTGAGGGGAGGCTCCCCCAGCCCTGTGTGGTCTGGAGACCCATTTTCATTATTATCGTCTCTTCTTCCTGGGTCCAAGCAGAGATGACATGGAGAAACGTGATGGAGGAACCAGGAGCCGGGAGCAGCGTTGGGAGGACCATGTGCCGTCGGCTGGGCACCAGGGAGCACCTGTCTCATAAATGCACAGTGGCTCGGCAGGCTTCCGTGTGGGATGCAGGACCAGGGGGACCTGATTTCCTAAGAGTGGCTTGAAACTGATTTCCAGGTCAGATCTTCCAGTGGCCAAACAATGATGAATCCAATACTGTTTTGTGTTCACATGTCGCAGGCAAGGCACCGATGGCCCAGCTGGTGGCCTCCAGTTGACGTGCTCCTTGCTGCCTACCATAGGGCAGCCACTGAAGCTGTTTCCCTGGCTTTCTCTGGTTGGGCCAGGCTGCATGTCAAGTACGCTGGCCAGCCTGTACCCTCTGGTCTCTGGGTCTCCGGGCCCCGCCCAGGATGGTGGCCAAGCCCTGCCCCTCCCACACCGCCCTGCGGTACTTCTGTCAGTTTAATTCTGTGATCGATGAGAAGGAGCAGGCGAGATGGCCCGGCACAGCTGGCTTCCCCGTTAGCCCTAGCAGGGATTCGTGGGCTTGCCGGCGACGGCTGAGAGAAATGTTTGCAGAACGCACAGAACACAAGTCAATAACAATTTAGTGGGATTGGGAGCAGGTCCCTTCCTCGCACGGACAGTCGCTCCCGGGGGAGGGCGGCACAACGTGCAGGATATTGTCAAATCGCTTGGAGTGGGAGGCTCAGGTGTGTGTGTGGGGTGAGAGGGAGGCAGGGGGTGTGGCTGGGCCACACCTGCCCCAGCTGGCCACAAGGACCTGCAGGCTCCCAGTATAATTTCACTGAGGTTGCTGCCCTGAAGGCCCTTCCACGGGCCCCCGTCCATCTGCACCTTGGCCAGGAGCTGCCTGGGCCTACATGGCTCCACTTTGTGGGCCTCAATTCCTGTCACCAGACGTGGCAACCAGGGGGGAGTGATAAGTATCCTGACCTCTTGAGGCAGGAGCCACTGGTGCAAAGTCCTCTTGTATACCCCCTGCCTTCCTGGGACCCAGAGGGACAGTCTGGAGTGTCCAGAGGATGGGCTGACACAACCAGGTCTCTGGAAGAATGAGAGGTGCCCGGATGAAGGGCTGAAATGTGGAGCTTACACAAAACCCCCATCTCCGGGGAGCTGGCAGGAGGCACAGCCAGGGGATGTTTTGAATAATAAATTCTGTGACTTCACATACTGGCTTGAACTTTCTTGCCTATGGTTTTGAAAGCCCAATGATTATGTCTTCATGGCTCAGATCAAGGAGGCCCATTTGCAGGGGCTGATGGGGGATAGCGGGCTCTCGTGGTCCCTGGTCTTTCGAAAGCGTGCCATCCTGCCAATGATGGAGGTGTGGAATGGGGGTGTGTAGAAACGCTGGCAGGCTTTAAATATCATCTGTATGCTGATAACTTCAAATTTATATCACAGCTCAGCCTTCGCCTGGAGCTCTGAACTCATCCATCTATCTGCTAATATCCCTGGGGCATCCTGGGATGTCACAAACCCAGCTTGGTCAGACTCCCAACTCCGTACCTGTTTCTGGCTTCCCAGGTTTGCTCAGCACCCGGGCACCACGCCCCTGCCTTCTCTATGCCACCCTGGACAGCTCTGCCTTCTCCCAACACAACCAATCTCCCAGCTGCTTCCTGCCCCGCAGCCTTTGGCTGTGGTCCTGGTCACCATCTTTGGATGACCCCGGTGTGACCCCCAGGCCTGGTTCCAGCGGTCCCCACTGTCATCCCACATAGCAGTGATGATGTGGACTCATGAGGTTAGTGATGCTGGCCTTCGCTATCATCTTCCAGGGCTCCCCAGGGTAACATGAGCAGAGTCAGGGCTTCCTGCCATGGCTGGCCAGACCCCTGCTGGCATCTCCTGTCTGGCTTCTTCTACTCTCTAAGTAAACACACTTCTGCCCCAGGGCCTTTGCATCTGTGGGCTCCTGGGCTTGTAATGTTTCTCCCGAAGGTCTTTGGCTGGCTGGTCCCTTGCAATCGCACAGAAAAGCTGACTTCATGGAAGGCTTGTTCTAGTTGCCACATTAGACGCACCCCTTCCCTTGGGGGACGTTGTAGCATCCATCCATTTTAATTTTCTTCAGAAAACCTGCCACTGACAGAACTCCAATCCTCATATTTTACGAAGCTCGCCCTCTCTCTTACACAAACACCACATCCGTGAAGGAAAGAAGGAGCGAGAGACAAAGCCACATGCCTTCTCCCAGGAAAGCTTCCACTGAGGTCGCTCTCTAGAATGTCTCTGCATGTCATTGGGGACTCAGGAACTGTAGGCATTGTAGGGCAGGAGGAAATGGAATATCTGTTCTACAAGAGTTGTGCTGTGTGCTCCTAGGAAAGTCAACAGCATCTCTGGGCCTGTCTGGTCCTGTAACATGGGACCTGTCTCTCTCCGAGTGTGCCAGGCGAAAGTTCCACCAGGTTTTTAAATTGTATGCAAAAGTGCTAAGTGCCGCTGCTGCACAAAGGCCCTTGACAGAGCTGTCTCTGGCTTCCCTGAGGCTGAACTCATCTTTAGGGAGACTTTACAAGGCTGCGTCTGCAGAGGGACAGGGCTCTGAGGAACAAGGTGAGAATATCAGGTCCCACACAGGGCCTGCCTGCATGTTTTGAGTCTAAATAACTCTGGGCTGGGGTAATGGCCCGGCTGTGCTGAGCCTTGATGCCCATTCCTAATGTGAACGTGGCTACAATCGGCACCACCCAGGGCCCAGAACACGCTAGATGTTCAGCTGACATCAGCCACGACCATGACTGATTCTAACAGGGCTCATTCATCTGTTCTGTAGACAGTTATAAAGCCAGCTTTATTCTTGATGCAAGGTAAGTTGGGGGTGTGTGTGCTGTGTCCCTGGAAGATTAGTCTAGTAGGGAAAAGGGTGTATGTATGTATGTATGAGTATGCATGTATGTGTATGTATGTGTGTATATGTGTGTATGTATTTATGTATGTGTACATGCGCATGTGTGTATGCATGTCTCTGTGTGTGTGTGTGTGTGTATAATATGGAGAGGAATACTGCATGACTGCACTGAGACCTGGAGGTAAGGTGGTGGGCTGATGGAACAAGGGTCTGGCTGGGGCTCCATCCCTACCCTGTGAGGCTAGAAGGGTGGCTCAGAGTGTCAGGCCAGTAGCTGACTGACCAGAACTCCTCCTGTCTGTGCTGTGTGTGTTCTCTGTGTCTATGTTGCTCTGGCCAGCGTCACTGGAGTAAGGCGGGTGGAGGGCCGGCGGGCTGCGGCTGGCCACTTGCTATGCTGCTCATGCCTGAGCCCCTACTCTGGAGGTGAAAGTTGCAGCCGCTAACCACAGCCCATCGGGCCTCCGCAGCTGGAATAAGACAACAGAGGGAAGCCGAGCCACGCTCCTGGCTGAATGAAAGCCGTGTGCCGGGCCTCCCTGGCTGTGAGTGCTTAAGACGGGTTGGGCGGTGGATCGCTTCCCGGCCACTTTATTCTGTCGCCTGTGCTCGTGGTACCGTGCGTGGCCTGCCAGGCCCTGAAAGCCTCGCAATGCTGCGACCCTGCTGGTTTGTAACGCATTCAGGAAGAAAGGGACACAGCTAGAGGCAGACTTTCTTCTTTCTTCCCCTCCTGAGCACTCTTTTCACACCCCACACGCTAGGCGGAGAAGAAAACCACTTCACCTACTACAGGGCTAGGGGCTGGACACCAAATATCTGATTCCTGATGGGGGGGGAGAGAGGCAGGCAGAGAGCAAGGAGGGGGTGGAGCTGCAGGGATGGGAATGGGAGAGGACCAGATGGGGGATAGTCCAGGGAGGCTGGGGGTGTTGAGAGAGGTCAGAAGAGGGAGGACGGACTAGGGATGACTGCAGCCTTCCCCCTCCCTAAGGCACCTGTCTGGCAGTATGGTATCTACTGACTCAGGGTGATGTTCTCCTGTGGCCTGGCCTGGAGTGTGGGCTTGCCAGGTGGGTCCCAAACACCTGCTAGGGAGGGACACTGTGGTGTCCTGCCATTGCCCAGGGACTGCAGGCAGCATGAGGGACGCCCTGTGGGACAGACAAGGGGGTGGGGCTTAAAGCAAAGCCCCTTCAGGCACCAGGAAGTGACAGGCTGCAGTGCACTGAGCCTGGGGCCCTCCTCCTAGGTGCCAGGCCCTGTACCCTGGCTGGAGATGCAGGAGCACCAGGCTCCCACTTTTCTCTGTCCAATTACATCCTCCCCAGTCCACTACTCTGAGCCTGGGAGAGTGGCCAGAAGAAGTCAGGTGTCACCTCCCTGGAGCCACAGGACCCCAGGGTGGTGACGCCCCATGTTCACTGTTAAGATGGCAAAGCTGAGGCCGAGACTCACCAGGGCCACGGAGCGGATAACAGGACACACACGCATATACATATGGGCCACAGAGCGGAATCAAACATGCGGCTGCCGACTGGATCAACCCATGCAAAGCCTCAGTCAAGAGAATGATCAAAAGCTAAGGTTTGCATTCCAGCTGTGTTATGGGTGGCTGGGCACCCTTTAATAAGTTTCTTGCCCTCTCTGAGCCCTTTCTGATCTGCTAAATGGGTCAGTGACAGTTTCTATCTCCCTGAGTCCTGGCAAGGCCTGACAAGAGGAGAGGCTCTGTGGTGGCAAGGGACGCTGTGTCAGCCAGCATGAGCTACAGTTCAGCTGTCTCCCTGGACCAGGCACCGCGTGTCTCCAGCAACCCTCTCCTGCCAGTAGTGGGCTGTGGGAGAGGCATGGCCTGCAGCCCGAAGGCAGCCTCGTGGGGCTAGAGCTTCCAGGCATCCACCTGAGGTCCGAGTACTTTCCTGGCAATGTTCAGGGCCCACAAGGAGCTGGGCACAAGTCCCACTTGCCCTTGGGCTCTGCCAGGGCCCCAGAGGCTCAGAACAATGCAGACTCCAACACAAATGAGCTAGCACTTTTCTCAGCAGGGGAAAGGGCAGAGGAAAAAGGAAGGCCAGGCAGGCTGCAGGCCCACGGCCCTGTCCTGAGGACTTCAGCTGCTGTGCACATGTGCAGGACAAGGTAGAGGGTAGGATGCATGCTGTTCCCGGGGCATCTGCATAACTGGCAGCCTTGCACCTGTCACGGTGCCTGCAGGGGCATGCCTGGAGGTGTTACAGCCATGCAAGGTAGCCTCAGTACCCACGGCCATCTTGGGGCTGCTGGAGAGGCATACACAGGGTTAGCTTCCTCAGTTCCATTATTATACCTGGCTAGTGGGGCCCTATAGTGGGGAGTGGCCACAGAGATGGCTCAGACACATCAAGGGTTGGCATCTGCTGTATCCTTGCGCCCGGGAGGAGATGATGCAGTCTCCGGAACTCAATTTATTGAAGGGTCCTCTGTCCACACAGAGCAGAAGTGCTGAGCCCACAGTCTTGGAGGTCTGGGCTGGGTGGTGGGGCGACCACAGGGGAGGTGGGCCCTGCCTCCGGAGAGCGCCTTCCACAAACATTTGCCGACGGGTGCATTTGGGGCTGTCAATGCCTGTCGATGTAGACAGGGTCTGTCTGCCCGTCAGGACTTGGGATCTTATTGAGCTGTGAGCCCGCCACTGAGTGTGCACAATCTCCTGCTTTGCATTTGCTTGGGCTGGAAAACTCCTAGCCCTGGATGGAAAGCCTGGCATCACTCGGAGCAGAAGCTAAACAAGAGCACCCGACAGCAATGGATCACTCCAGATACAAGCAAACAGCACACTACATTTGCCACGAGTGGGGGTGGGGTGGCTGGGCCTGGCCAGAATAACAAGCCATAAGACAATTAAAAAAACAAAAACAAAAACTAAACCAACCAACCAACCAACCAACCAACCAACCAGCCAGCCAGCCAGCCAGCAAGCCCAAACAGCAGCAGCAGCAGCAACAAGAAAGTCCGGGGACAGGCACAGAGGAGATGACACGGAATGACTGACGCCCAGAGGACAGGGCAGGGCAGGAGACCAGATATGTGGAAGCAGCATCAGCCTTTTGAACAGGGCACCCCTGTCACTCAGCACAAGCAGAGGCAGAGGGGAAGGTGCTATATTGATCTGAAACAGCACATGCCGGGACACAGGGTCCCCCTTAGCTTGGGGGGGACAGTGATCTCTGTAAGAAGTATGGTGGGCAGGTGAATGGCTCTGGGCAGACCAATGGAGGGCCATGGTCTGTGTTCCAAGACTGTGGTTGGTGCCCCATGCCATCTCTGTGGTTCTCAGCACACTGGTCAGGGCCAGTCTCAATGGGCTGCTCAAAACCCTCCAGGGCAATGTACCCTATGGTCCTACACTGGCCCTGGCTCCTGATCCCAGCTCTGTAGACAAAGAGCTCAGAGCAAACACCTTCCGGGGATGACAGCTGTCTCTCTGAGCCTAGAGCTAGAATACTTGAGGACCCCAGTGCCAAGGATAGCAAGGGAGGAAGAAATTGCCTGCCTCTTGAGGTCACAGCACCAATGACTACAGACGGGGCTGTCCCAGCCCAAGCCAGAACCTGTTTGCCAGCAAGTGGGAGGAGGAGACCTGTTCCTAGCTGGGTGGCTCAATGATAGCTGCCTTGCTTTGCTTTCTGGAGACCACTATGAAGGTATTTAGGAAGGTGGGCTTCCAGTTCAAGTCCTGACAGCCTCGTGAGGGGCGCATACCCATTAGAGATGAGGCGTAGTGATTCTAACCCCACAGACCTCTCAACCTCTCCCTGACTTCCCTCTATCTCTCAGCACCAGGCATAATGGGCCTCCTGTTTCTCAATTTTGGGGACCCTCGGCCTGGGCTACCCACAAAGGGAAGTGGCTCCCTTCTTCACCTGTGCCTACCCACAGCCCTTCTCGGTCACTACGGTGTCCCAAACATGAGGACAGCTGGGCTCAGGAAGAGGGTAACCATCTTTAAGGCCATAGTGTCACCTTGGTGAGTCAGCTGTGAGCGCACAGCTTGGGCAGGAAGTGGACAGCCCTCAAGAATGGCACATTGGAACGTGGTTACCCCATGGTTCCTAGGGCCAGCCTCCAGGACCCATCCCCAGCACGGAGGCATCAGTTTTTGGAATCTGAATCAACCGGAGACTATAATATGAACAGAAAAGACAACTGCCCCGTCCTTCCTGTTTGCCTGGCGCCACTGCCACTGCGTTACCTACCTGCAGTGGGCAAGGTAAGCCGCCGTGCATGTGGCTGTCCTGATACAAACTGGCTTAAAATGGCAGGAGGCCTCGGGGCTTCGTCCAAGTGACCGCAGCGATCCAGGTGGTCCCTGTCCCAGCTCACAACCCCAGACGCCCCGAGTCAGCTACTCCTACCTTGGAAGTGCCTGGCCGTCTTCCTCCGTAGGGCCTGCACAGTCACCTCCGAGTCTGCCCACTCCAGAACCAGCCTGCGGCCATACAAGTGCGTGCTGTGACACAGAGCGCTGAAGGCTTTCTGGAGGAGGGGACGAGAAAGAGCAACGGGTGAGCTGTGAAGAAGGAGCTGCGGTGTTCCACATGGCCTCCCTCCACCCTCATGACTTTGGGTGTCTGGCGATGCTTCGGGGTGCTGCTGGCACCAACTTAGCTAGCTATGTTTCAAGTGAAGGAGCAGCAAGCAACGGAGCAGTCAATACCCTCACTGCCTGGGCCGGGCGGGTTACCTGTTTCCTGGGTGGTATCTTATCTGTTATCTGTGGAGGTCGACCGGCTGACAGGTGAGCCTCTCACCCAGCTGTCAGGTGGGAAGCCCAGCTACCTAGCTACCAGAGGATGCACGCACACTCACTCCCTCATGGGTACTTGGTGACTGTCCTCTGTCTGTCCTGTCTGTTCCACTGTCTCTTTCCTGGTCTCCTGTCCTTTCCACTATGGGCTTCTGTGCCCAGCTCAGCACCCCAGGCCTTGAGCACACTCTTCCTCCTTGCTCTGCCATGCTCCCCCTCCCCTGGCCCCCACCAGCCTTTTCAACACTAAATTGAGATATAATTATACAGTGTATTCACATACAACCATCAGCATATGGATTCTAGAACATTCCATTACCACCTCAAGAGAAAGACACATTTGGTTGTCACCCCTCAAGTCCCCCAGTTCTCCCACCTCACACACACCACAAACCTACTTTCTGCTTTTATGGATGCACCAGCCCTGTGGGCATTCATCTGATCACTAGACAGCACTGATCAAAGCCTTCTGTAAACATGGCTGACTGAGGCTCAGTGGCCTTGTGCAGGGACAGCCTCCTCCAACTCTTCTGATAATACCCCATGACAAAAACACGGGACTTCAGTGGCTAAGAAGTCTCTCAATTCTAGAATCAACATATCTGGGGCAAGGCAGACCCTGTGCTTCCTTTTTTTCAAGGTCTTAGGCAGGTTAAGTGAATTTTCTGAGCTCAGTATTTTGAAGTGGAAGGGTCAATGCAGCCAGATTTGGGACCCTGAAGAGAATCCAAGGTGACTTGGTGTGGGGCACACAGCACGTCCACTTTATAATTCCTGTGTGGGGCACACAGTGTGTCCACATACATCTCCTGTGTGGGGCACACAGTGTGTCCACATAATCTCCTGTGTGGGGCACACAGCACGTCCACTTTATAATTCTTGTGTGGGGTACACAGCGTGTCCACATACATCTCCTGTGCTCTCAGACAAATTCCTTTAAGCCTCCTTCTCTCCACAGAGCCCTAAGGCATAGAGGATGCTCTGGGGGCTCCTGACGACTGCAGAACACCCAGGCTGACAGCTGGAGGAGGGCGATACTGAACCAGGAGGGGAGCCTGCCTTTCTCATTGTGTTGACAGTTAGAAGCGCTCACTCACCAGTACAGTGAGGGCCGGAACCAGCCACTGCCCTTTGCTCATGATGTGACTCCTATTGGCACCTTGGGAGGTGACTGTGCTTGAAAACCATGGTTGCAGTAGTAACCAGGTAACACTGGAGTGAGGTGGGCCTAGGGCAAAAGAACTGTTGTCAGCCGTGGCGGCAGCATTGTGCAGAGGAGACGCCGCCCGAGGTAGTGGGTCTGGGAGCCATACAACGCTAAGCATCACCAAGCTTGTGGACAGTATCTGGGAGGGAGGCTCTGGTCACACATTATCCCAAGCTGTCCTGGTTTGGGGCCCTGTAACTCCAGCTTTGTGTACTTCTGTGGTGTAAGCTGCAGGACGAGTGAGGGAAATAAGGCCATGACCTTGGGCTCACCACTGACCTAGCTGGGTCAGGTCCCGCCTTGGGAAGGCTTCAGGACTTAGAGCAAGCAATGCAGGCAGTGCCCAGAGTCTATACAAGACAAATAGAATCTGAAAGGATGGGAGGGCTTGGGGATGAGAGGGTCGGTGGGAGGGGAAGCGTTAAACCCGGCCAGTGGAGGGAAGGTTTCCACGCTTTGTTCTTCTCTGCACCGCTTGAGAAGGGCCAGGTGCAGCCCCCCCACAGCCCCCACACTTTATTTTTTTAAAGTTTAATTTAGAAGCCTCTCTTGACTCCCGGCAGAGCCCCTTCCATTTTTTTTTTCCAGGCAGATATAAAAATGCATCTGGCCCCCGAGCCGAAATGGCTCATTCTGAGCTCAGAATCGAGAATGCTCAGCTGTCGAGGGAGGCAGGGAGACGGCGGGACTTGGGGAGCCGGGTGCCTCGAGACCAAGAACGGAACTGGTAGGGAGTCTGATGAGGGTCCCCGAGGAGCTGCATCCTGGGGACACAGCAGTCTGGGACAGCCATGGCTGCATCTGGTGGCTGTTCCACCCTCACTTACAAAGCAGGAAGAGATCTTGGCAGGGAGGCCCAGGCGAGGAGCTGCCCCAACCCCAGCCTTCATTTTCTTTCTCATGTTTCTTTTCTTCTTCTTTTTTTTTTTCCCCAATCTACTTTTTCCTGCCTGAGGCAGGAGGCCTGGTGATGTTTCTGTTCCCTGCAGGAGTTCCTAATAGCCTCTCCCTCTCTCTGTACCCCTCTGGGACTTTATTAGTCCCCCATCGAAAGGGCTTTCCATACGGGGGGGGGGCAGGGCGGGGGCTATAGGGCTGTGGTTCTACAGCCAGCTTATGTCAGTTCAAATCCCTGTTCAATCACTTTCAAGCTGATTAATGTGATTGAACAGGGATGCTGTGATGCTGGCCAAGCTGCTTAATGTCTCTGAACCTAGGCTGCTGCGGCAGAATTTCAGAAGGAGCAGCAAAGACGGAAGTGGGGACACTCAGGAAGCCATTCACTCATAGCTTAAGAGCCCTGCCCTGCGACAATGCTGTCTGGTACATCATCATAAGCCACTCCTCAGTCTGCAGGAGCCAGAGTGAAAACGGAGGCGTCTGCAAACAGTCTTATTTTTTCTAGAACACAATATGGGGTTCTCCAAAAATAGCAGAGCCCTTCCCAGTTCTGACTGCTGAGGACTGAACAGACACCAGGTCATGCTCTGTGTGCCTATTTCCCCGAGCTGCAGTGTGGTGTCCTCAAAGCTTTTCCCCACAGGGTAGTAAGTGACTGGCAGTTGGAGCCAGCCTTGGGGAATGCAGTGCGCATGCTTAAAGAAGAGACACCGTGTGCCTGTCTGCCCGAGGCACCTTAGGGATGGAGGAGGAGGGAGGGATGGCCCCCTTTTGAGGGGCTTTTGGACTGGGGCAGGGGCAGGGGCAGGGGCAGGGCACACTTGGAAAGCATGGAAGACTCTAGGTGACACAGCATGAAGAATGCCGGCCGCCAGTTCTGTGTGCCCAGCCCCATAGAAATGCCTCAACACCTCGCCACCTCCTCCGGCTCAGGCAGCTTGCCTTTGCTCAAATAGCCTGGGGGCTAGTGTCCTCTGGGCCGTGCAGTCCTGTGGCTAGCAGTCTTCTTGGTGTGGCCCAGGGAGCCCCAGGTTCGACGGGTCTCCTACCATATGACCCCAGCCTGCTTATTCCACTGAAGGGTCACTCACTGGTCTCCCACTCCACAAGAGACACCTGAGGACCCACTATGTGCTCCATCTCCTCAAGCATTGAAACTGTGGCCTAGTCTGCGAAGGTCCTGCCACCCTGTGCGTGGCACACCAGGTCTCCATTCTAGAAACCATCACCCACCCATTGTCTCCCTGGCTAAACCCGAAACCTTAGAGGAAAGGCACCCTGCCTCTCCCTTAGCAAGCGCACTGCTCTCAGTAACTACTCAGTAAAGCAGAGTCTTCCTTTGCCGAGGGTCTGGAGAACACATCTCTACCCTGAGTGGATGGTCTTCTGTCTAAGCTTTTCAAGCCTGTGTTTCGGAACACAAGGACAGCGAGCACGGCTGGGGTCACTGCACACTGGATGGTGAACTGAACTTGGTCTGGCTTTCGTCTTGCCCCCATGGCTTTGGGTCCCTGCTGAATGGACACAGCTGCCTGCCTGCTGGCATGAGAGATGCGCCAACCTTCCCCCTGGCCTGCTGGGAAGCCTGTGGCCCAGTGTACAACTGGAGGGACTCAGGTTGACACAGGGAGTGACAAAGAAAAGCCACACTCTGCCATCCCCTGGTGGCCATCGCTGGCTACCCTCAGCTCCACCCTCTCCACTTCAGGAGGCTCCTCAGGGGCCCACAGCCAGTGCTGTCTCTCTCTCTGTTTCTCTAGGAGGCTTGAGGGGGGGATGGGGAAGGAGGTGGGCACTCCTTCCTATCACAAGCTGCAGCGGAGAGCATGGGCCACACCCTTCTTCCTAAGAGTCTATCCTGAGGATCCAGACACTTCCTCACCATCTGAGCCCAGGGGTATCGTTATTCATGGTGAGTCCCTTGGTTTCTAGGAGAGTAAATCTCTTTACTCAAAACACTGAGTGGACCTGACCCTGCTGGACCCCGACTCCCATTGGTAGGGGTCTGTCTCAGGTGGCCCCTATCCCCGGGGAGTATCTACCCCAGGTCCAGGTTACCACCAGCCAGGTCTATGGCTTGGATTCCCTGTGACTGAAGCCTTAGCCCTCAGGTTCAAGGCCATGGCCTGCCTCCTCGCCCTGATTCCACCAGGAAACCAGTCTACTCGGACAGTGGGGGATCAGTACAGGGCTGGAAGAGGCTGGACCTGGTGGTGGCCATCTCTGAAGACCATGGAAGGTCTGGAATACTGCCAGTGGAGTGCTGGGTCCAACCTTTAAGCACTTTCCCCAAAGACAGCATTTCTCCCAGCAACCAAAACCATCTTGTGCCCTTGGCAGGACTTCGGTCCCATGGGGTTCCAGAGGACTGGCCGGTCCCCAGCCTTCTGCAGCGCCAAGAATGGACCTGACTTTAGAAGTCGGCAGCCTCCTGGCCCTGTCCTCCTGCTCCTTCAGAATCCCTGGCAGCACCAGAGGGCTGCAGATACTAAAGACATCCAAAGACACCATCAACCTGCCCTAAACATGTGTCCCACACTTGAAGGGGACGGTGACAAAGTGGCAAAGGATAGCCATATGCATGCCGGTGCCCTGCACTAAAAATGGAGGACAGAGAAGCCAAGTCCTGCCAGGCTTGGAAGAAATACTGGGTGGTGACTTCTAGGGAAGGGTACTTCACATTGCCTCCACATGGCCTATAAGTCGGGTCAGCACACTTTTGGGGCTTCTGGCCTGTCCAGATGCCACCTCACAGGTAGGACTGTTGTAGCTCTTTGCATAACACAGAGTGACTTTCACAGTGAATGGCACCAGGGTCCATCCTGAGAAGTGAAGTTGTCTTACTCACTGTTCTGTTGTGGTGAAGAGACACCATGACCACGGCAGCTCTTATAAAAGAAAGCATTTCATTGAGGACTTGTTTACAGTTTCAGAGAGTTAGCCCATTATCAACATGTGCGTGCACATACGTGTACACACACACACACACACACACACACACACGCAGCCTGGCATGGGCTCCTGAAACCTCAAAGTCCACTCCCAGTGACACACTTCCTCTAACAAGGCCACACCTAATCCTTCTAATCTTTTCAAACAGGTCCACTCCCTGGTCTAAGCATTCAAATCTATGAGCCTATGGTGGCCATTCTTATTCAAACCACCACAGGGGCACTGAGGGGCAGAGGCGACCTTCCAAGACAAACCGCCACAGGACCATTTGTAGACTGTGCCCTGACTCTCTGAGAGACAGATGCACACCTAGTCAGCCCATCAAGTCAAGCCAGTCAGTTTAATCTCCAAGCACACTGTGCTGACCCAAACGTCAGGTGCTACAGCACAACAGAGTAGGGAAGGCTCCACTCCTGCCTCGGCAGGTCTGAAGAACCTCAGAGGGCAGGTGTGAGGCTGTAGAGCCATGAAAAGACAGCATGGTTTCTGGCTGAGCACTGACTGCAGGTTTCTCTGCAAGGGAGGGCATGCATTTCGTCACTCTCCCCGACTCCAGGCTCCTGGACAAAGGTCTCCATCGATCCTACAACAATGCCCCCTCTCGCCCCTCCACAGGCCACAGAGACTCAAGACAGATATGAGACACCTAAAGGCCAGAGGGCTTAGCGAATCAAGCATTCCTTCCCAGACCCTCCTCCTTGCAAAAGGTATTTAACCTCAGGACCACCCTGAAAATATGGGGTATAGTTTGCATCCATTTTCCACCAGGACAATAAATATCTCAAGACCATAGCCTATTTCTCTTCTTTGGGACCCGCTGTGGGGAACCATGGAGAAGATTTTCAACCATGGAGCCACTGCCTAATCACAGATGACCTCTATGTTTCCAGCCATGGAGGCCACGAACTCAAGCAAGCAAGCTGAGCCAGCGGCGACCAGAACTCTCATCCCCATGGGACACAGCCAGAGCTTTTCCCTCTCCCTCCCTTCGGCTGCGGGCCACTTCAGCCTGTATGTCCCACTTTGGTCTCAATCCTTCTGCGGCCTCTCAGTGGCACCTGAGAGCCCAGGGGCCTGAGAACCAACTGGTTTCTGGCAGCCTTTTGGCCCCGGGGAACCCCAACCCAAGAGCTCTGGCTCCCCATGGGACCTCAGACTGTATTCCCCCACCCCGAGTGGAGTCCTGCGGCTTCTCATAGCCCGATGTCCACTAGGCAACAGCTTGAGGTGAACACAGTCACATTCCTGCGCCTCTGTCCCTCTGAGCAGTGGCCCTAGCCCTTTGTGGGGGCAGACGTGGGACCCACAATTCCACACGCTACAACCCCACATGAGGTGGCCAGGGAAGGTGACAGGCAGTCCCTGCACTGTCCAGTGAGCTGACAGATTTCTCTAAGCTTCACTTTCTCAGTTCAGTGTGAGCTCGAGGGACTGCCTGTGACAGGAGCAGGGCAGTGGCTGATCTTGGCCCCGTGTAAGCCTCATGGCTGGGTTTTCACCCTCCTCTGACTCACACTGTGCCTGACACATCTGAAAGCAAGGTCTTTGCTCTGGTCTATGAGGTGTTGGGCAGGCCTCTGTCTCCAGGGTCTGCAGAGCCACAATTGGCAGAACAGCACAGTGCGAGCTCGCTTATGCCTTGGCGGTAAACTGGGCAGAACCTGCTCCTACTTACGCTCTTAGCCTACATGTGCTGGCTGAGCCTCAGTCCCTACCTTGAGATGCAAGCTTGGCTAGAATCTGTATCTCTGGGCTGTGGTGACAGAAGCCTGGTAAAGTAGGACCATTCAAATTCTGGTGGGAGCTTGTACAAGATACAAAGGCACACCCAAACAGAAATGTGGGGGTGAAACCCCAACTCCTGGCCTAGCTCCTGGCAGCATTCTGGCAGACACAAAGCAACTAATGGATATAGGTTTCCATACAGCAGGGAACCTTCAGAGCCCAGGGGACTCAGCTGCCTCCCTGTCCTCAGAACAGGCACCATGCCATCTGTTCTCTCAAGCCCTGCTATTCCCCAAGGGCAGTGTCACCAGCTTCTGCAGTAGGGCAGAGTCACCTGAGCTCAGGGGCACACATGTGGAACAGGAAAGCAGCTCTGACCCTACCCTCTGCCTGGTTGGAAAAGGGGTGCTCATCCCCTCCAGACCCCACTGTACGAACATCTTGACAATCTTCCTTGCACACCACCGTGCGGATGCGTGTTACACACGTGCTACTGATCATCCGACGGGTCACGTGCTGCAGGCTACACCACTCAGCACCGAGCAGGGGTGCCGGGTACCAGCCAGGGAGGCGGGAGAAGCTCTGTCCTGCCCCTCGTCAGCAATCCTAGCACCCAGATCTCACTCAAACCCTCTGTACCACATGGCATCTCCAGCCAGTGTGAGCTCAGGCCGCGCGCGCGCATGCTGTTGCTGGCTCCCCGGGCATCCACCCGCCGTGGTGAAGCAGGAGAGGAAGGAGATGCCTGCGACCCGACAATTAACGCTGTGGTTGTTTATTGCGGCGGAGCTCTGCCAGCCAACGACAGCCGCCACCGCATCTCCGGCTGCCGGCTCCCCCCGAGTGTTTATTTAAGCCAACACATTGCTCCGCTAATTGGATAACATTCTATGTGAAAATAGGCCTTTTAAAACAACAGTGTCGGTGGCTAAAACAGCTGCAACCACAAAAGTATAAAGAAGCATGGCTCGGGAGGGAGAATTAAAGGCACCTCGTGTGGGGAACAATTAATATTCTGGTTTCTGGGTGTGTCTGTCTGCTCCTCCCTCCGTGTTCCTGGTGGCCCTTTCCCCCTTCCTCCAGAGCCAGCCTGGGCTAGGTAGGGAGAGTAGAGTGAGGCCTGAATGGAAACCCAGTGCCTATTGGAGATTTCCTAGCTAATGAAGGCCAAACCCACTGGCCCAGGACTCCCCACTGCCCATCCAGGTGAGGAGTGGCATGGTGAGCTGGGGTGGGCTGGAAGGAGCTCAGCACTGAAGACGCCAGCTGCTTTTTTTTTTCGGGGGGGGGGTCAGGGGCTTCTCCCAAGAGCTGTCTTTACGAGACCTCTTGGCCTCTGTGTGTCTCTACCCAGGGAGCCCATTTTCCAGGGTAAAGTGCTGCAGCTAGGTAGCAGGAATGTGTGTGAGGGGCGGGCTTAGAGGTAGAGGAGGGTCAGCACTTCAGTAAACCAATGCCTGCTGGGAGAAAGAAGCCTGCCTATACAACACTGAGCCAAGTCTGGTCTTTGAGCCATTTCTTCCTGTTACACAACCTTACACCAACCCAAGGGACACTCAAAATAAGTCAACAGGGTTTATCCATTCAGATACCCCAGAGAAGGTACAGCAGTGGTGACAAGACAGGGGATGGACGGCATGCAGGCAAGGCAGCCCAGGATGACCTCACAGGTAGGCAAGATGTGTGCTAGCCTAACTCCCAGCCACGCTAGTTTCCTAGCTGACAGACACATCCCTCTTATGCAGTGCTAGGCTCCCTGAGAACCGTGAGGCTGGGATAACACGGGCACCGTCAGCAGCACTGATATTTGCTGCCTAGCATACTAGGGGCCACCAAACCTACTAGACAGGGAGAATTCACCTGCTCGTCCATCCAGTTCCCATGGGAAGGCAGGGCTCAGGTCACCAGTGCCTGTGACTGGGCAGGTAGCCCAGTCCCTTCTCCCATTTGCCTGAGCAAGTCAGTGCCAACCAGGGACAGGGTGCTGGGGCTGTGCAGATGGGCGAGGTCAAAAGAGGGAGGTTTTGTGCTAATCTCCAGTAAGCATGGTGCCCTGGGCTGGGACAGGCAATGTGCCCACAGCAGACATGTCACTTGTTTGGTGGTGTGCTCTCAGGAGCCCCTGCCTATCACTGTTGGGAGCCTGGGTTCTTCCATGTGGCCATCATGGAGCCTCCTGCTGGCTTTGCTCCCCAGTGTTGTTATGCACGTGACTGAGAGTCAGAGTCCCTGAGAATGTGTGAGGGACAGGCTGAGGCCTGGAGAGAGAACGGGACTGCTCATTCCAGGATGAGGAGTGAACACTTATTCTGGGCCAGTGGGTCTGTGTGGAAGGCTACACCACGACTCTTACACCATGGGGCCAGGGCAAGAGCCTGATACTAGGAGTTGACGTGGGGTGGGGTGAAGTGGAGGCTGGTTGCTGGCCCCTCCAGACATAAGTCTGGGCCTCTGGCTTCACAGTCTTCCACTGAACAAGCAACCTCCTGCCTCAGCCCCAGTGGCTGTTGTACTATCTTCTATCCCTCTCCTGTCTGAGGATGGGTTGGGGAGGTCTCCGAGTGTACATGGTTGCAGGTGCCCAGTGACCAGCTGCTCCCTCTACATGGAACAGCACAAGAAGGGAGAATGCACTCAAGAGGACCAGAGACTGTCGAGGGACCTGGGCGTTTCTAAAGGGGCCTCTCTTTTCCAAAACATCAAGTGCAGAAAGGAGGCTCAGGAGAATATATTCCAAGAGGTAGGGGTCCGAGGGCCCTTTCCAGCTTGGTTGGGCTCCATTCTTCTTCCACTGCAGGATAACCCCAAGCCCCAAGCCCCAGCTAGAGAATGACTCCATGCTCAGAGTGTGTCCACACTGTGTGTAAGGCACATGATATACGGCAGGTGAAAAGACCTCATACTGCCACTTTGGAGACAACTGGGCTCTGCAGACAGACCCAGGGGAAATGGATGGACGAGCCCCACAGTGGGCAAAAAGGGCATGAGTCCTGGCGGGGAGCGGGGGCAGGGCAGGGCAGGGTACTGCAGCAGGGATAGAGAGGCCGGAAATAGCACCTGGGGAGTGGAGGGCCTGGCCAGTCTCTAAGGCTGTGGGCGGAGCCCTCACTGTCCTCAGCTGCCCTTTCTCTTCCAGGAGCCAAGAATGGAAAGGGATGGAGGGAGAAGCTGTCACCTCCATAAGTCAGTGCTGAGGGGCTGACATGGGTTACGAGGAACATGGCTTCTGGTCTGCGGACTGAGGAGTGTACTGGATGCAGAAGTGGGCCCATGAATGTCCACCCCAGCCTGTTCCTCCAGCAGCCCTGTGAGGCCGGGGAGGCACTGGGAGGGTGAGTCACTTTTCCAAGGTCACACCAAGGGGAAGAAGCCACGCTAGCTTCATAGTGAGCGTAAGTCTGGGGTCAGCCTTGGTGAACAGACCTTTCTCAGGGGCAGAGTTGGGCTCTGCTTCTCCCAGGGCAGTCTGGTCTGGGGGTCTGGACAGGAAACTGTCAGTGGTTGTCCCGCCTGGGAATCCACAGTGCGAATATTGTCTCCCACTGGCCCTCTGCAGACAGGATGCCACAGCCCTGTGCACTGACCTGAGAGCTGAGGGAAGGACGGCTCGCAGGGTCCCTGGGCTATGGCAATGAGGGAATCAGGTTGTGTTGACTCCCTGCCATGTGCCAGGGAGCTGGCTCATAGGACTGTCTGTCACAAAGCAGGAATGGAGACACTACTGTCAACCCATTTCACAGATAAGGAAACCGAGGTACAGGGCACTACTACGAGAGGCTAAGCTGCCTTCAGTGACAGTATTTCTCTTGCTGCCAAGGCCTAGTGTTTGCATTGTGTTGTCTCTTTCGTCACTGAGAGGTGACAACGGAAGGGCTGCCAGCTGAGGAGAGGGGACAAATGTCTAGGCAATGAAGCAGGCACTTCAAGTGGGGGCAGAAGAACGTAGGTGGCTGCCATGCCCTGAGGGCTAGTGCCCTATGCCTGTGGGACGCCCAGGCTGTCTACATAGCCCTAAGCTGTCCCTTCTGCCCCACGATGCTCCCCACCCCTGGTGCCCCTTGCGGTGGAGGAGCCCTAGACACTTGGCAATAATTTTGGACACTGTTTTCCAGGGAAGAAAACAGAAGCAATGGAGGGCCGTGGCCGGCGGGCAGCGCTCAGCAGGGGGACAGGGCGGCCCAGCAGTCCTAACCTGCACAACTTGGACTTTGGAGCTTGATGCTGTGACAGTGGTTTCTAGACTCAGCTGTCGAGGACTCAACACAGGCAGAATGACAGCCTGGCTGTGCTGTCCGGGGCCTGACGTCAGAGCAGTGGCCTTGCTTCAAAGCCCAAGGGGAAGGGGGCAGGGTGTTATGGGAGTATGGCAAGAAGGCTCATTTGGGAGGGGTGCCTGCCTGGTGACCTGGGTTTAATCCCCAGCATCTATGTGTAGGAGAGAATCTCTCCATTTGTACATGCATGTACACACTCACACACACGGACCAAACACACGTACACAATAAGTTAGCAAAAAATAACCGCTCCTGACAAAGGCTGTCCTGTTCTCTGCATAGCTTGAGAAATATCTGCATATGCACTTGTGTGCTGCAGGCATGGCCTCTGGTGTCACCAGCACAGAATGGAACTGACCACTAGTGAAGGGATGAGGAGGGAGCCAGACCGCAGCCCGTGTACTGTTTTCTGGGCATGCGTCCCATTCCTGCCCAGGCTGTTTCAAATAGCACTGTCTAGAAAGCCTAGCCCCGTGGCCACCCAGACTGGAGTCTTCCCTGTTACTGAGCAGTCTGAAACTAGGTCGACCTGAGCCCCTGAACATGTATGACGGACACATGCACACGCCAGCACATACTACCTGGCCTTCCAAACCCTACACCCAGTGCTCTGCCTCCAAGGAGACTGAGTAAATCAGCAGCGTCAGGGAGAGAGCTGAGGCACGAGGCAGCGACACTCCTGTGGCTCAGGGGCTCTGTGCTTCTCTAAGGGCTCACCTTCGCATCCTGCTTGGTGATGAAGTCCACAAAGCCGAAACCCCGGTGAGCACCTGTCCCTGTCATCTTCTTTGGCAGGCGCACTGTCTTCAGTTCCCCGAAGGTGCTAGAGACAAAAGGCAGACATCAAAGATTAAGGACTGAGGGCTTCGAGGGACCCAAGGGTCCTGAAACCTGTAGGTTACCAGAGATTGCTGGTTGCAGGAACACTCACTGCCTGGGCTCGTTCACGTGGCTTCCCACTTCCCCACAGCCAGCCCTCGCTCCTCTGCAGGCGTGGCTTTCTTCTCCCTGCTGGCCACCGCTTGGGGGAGGGAGGGCACCATCAGGCTGGAGGTGCTGATGGGAAATTTTTGGTGTCTCTCCTGCCACCTGGGGGACACCTGGACACTTGTCCTTTCCTCATGGGATGAATCTTGCACAGGCTGCACCAGGCCAGGAAGTCCCCAACCAAGGTGAGGGGCTGACTGTGAGCGTCAAGGCTCTGGACGCACAGCCAGCGGGGTTCCCTCAGCTTTCCCAGGCAAGCCACCACAACCGGGGCCAGGCACATGCTTAGTCTAAGCTCACTGACTCCAATCCATGGAATGTCTTCTGTCAGCCTAGAACCTGGGGTCTGGAGATGCCCCAGTACACGGGGATCTGAAGACACACAGCTCCTTCTGAGCCGCATGTCTTCCACAAGCTTCCCTTCCGATACCCGCTAAGCCAGTCAAGCAGTGTTCTGGAGCAGAAAACCTGATCAGGGAACTGTGGCCTGGACCACCCTTGGGGTCACCCCTCTCCTCTCCATTGAGTTAACCTTTGAAAGGCTCTAGGGCAAAGGGAGTGCGATTCCTCGGGGTCCCCTGGCCGCATGCCCTGATCCAGTCCGTCTGTCCAGTTATCAAATCGGTACGTGCACACTGCCACCGATAAATATTCAACTCGCTCTGCATCTGCAGAGAAGTGTTTATTTTTATTTGAAAATCGACACTCTCGGGTGGCCATGGGGTCCACGCAGCCATACGCCGTGGTTTGGGATGCTTCAGGCCAAGGACCGATTGGATAAAGAACACAGTGTAGGCCGTAAGCACTCACCAAATGATATAAGTTAAATCTGGGGCGTTAACCTGCAGCCCTGGCAGCATGAGCAGGCATCTGCTGGCCCCATTTCTGAAGGCAGGACTGTGTGTAAACGCAGCATTATGAAGCCTCAAAATGAATCGGCACGTCCAGCTCTCCCTGGCGCTCCCCCCATCCCCACGCCTGTGCAGGCCGCGGAGAAGGGAGCTGGCGACAAGGCCAGCCTCCCCGGGATGGGGAAGAGGCAGAGGGGAGCCGGCCAGATTCTTTGCTGAGAGGGGGCTCTTTAGCTGATTTGGAGGGGGAACGGAGTTTGAGCAGGTCAGATGTGAAGCCTGGAGAGCTGACACAGCCAGCAAACCCTGCTTTATTCTGCCACCTAAAGGCCTGCACAGCCCACGACACATGGCCTTGGGTCCCTTTCTCTACCCAGTCTCCATGCATGGGTGGTGCTGACTGGAACAGGAAGAGCTGGGGTTGCACAGGCTCCCTCCCAGGCTGGTCCACAGAGATGGTTTACTGGTCACTGGTCCGCTAGGTCACCCGTGAGGACATTAGAGCCCAAGTCTGAGGGCTTTACATCTGATGTAGGAAGGCTAGAGGGGTGGGACAACCAGGCTGGTTGTCTGACAGAGTAGAGGATGCCAGGGTCTGGTTCTCCAGACCCACTCACCTCATCTCCAGTACACTTGTCACAATGCCACTGTCCACAGTGAACTGATCAGAACCACCCAGTCCGTGTGTCCATGTGATACTTTGTGTGTGTGTGTTACTCTGGTGGAAGAACCCACACTCATCTTGTTGTGGCTGTGCCTGCAGCCTGGAGCCCAATGCCTGCCCTGGACAGGTGCTGTGAGAGCCACTTCCAGAATGAAAACAGCAGGAGACAGCTGAAAGAGGCGGGACTATGAGAAGGAGCTAGGGAGTCCACCACTCAAGTCTTTCCACACTGCTTTACAAACAGACCGTCCAGGGGAAGCAGCTCTATTCTGGGTGGGAAACAGCAGGGGGTGAAGTCCCTTACTCGGCCACAAGATACTTCAAGCCTGTCCTGTTCCCCATAGAGACAGGTTACTTCCAGAGGTGGGGCTTCTTCCTTCCCCAAATGTGGCTAAATCCAGGGTGAAGTAGGAGCCTCTGTGTGTGTGTGTGTGGTGTGTGTGTGTGTGTGTGTGTGTGTGTGTGTGTGTGTGTATGGTGGTAGCCAGTCCTAGTGAGCCACGCAGGATCATGGGGGCAAGGGAGAGAGGACCATGTGTGCCTTCTTTCTGCTTGGCTCTGTGCTGGGGTGGGGGAACAGGGAAGGGAGACAAGAGGATAGGGAGAGGAGGACAGGGTGGGGGAAGGCTGTTGAGGTTAATTCCTCCCCTCCATAGCGTGCTGTGAGCCGTGGATGCTCGGTGCATGGCAAGCAGCTGAGGGGCCGGAGGAAGCGAGGAAAATAATTAAAAGGTGGAGAAAGAAGCGGGTGAGGAGGCGGAAGGGGCCGGGCTGCTGTGGTCTACGGACGTGCATCTGAGAGTGTGCTGAGGGAGCCATGGCAGTCTGGAGCCACCATGGAACTGGGGTGGGGACAGGAGCTGGGGGCCTTTGGGGGAGTCCGTGACCTAGGCTTGGGGCTTCTAGACGGCCAACTGAATGGGCAAGGAACACGTGCCTAAAGACCCCAGGAGCTTCAGGAAAGTGATCCCAGTAAAAAGAGGCTTCTGAGAACAGGGCAAAGAGCCAGGCTAAGGAATAGCCGAAGAGTTAGGAGCTAGAGCTTAGGAAGGACTTCCCAGTATCTGTGGACACTTCAAGAAATGTAATGTGGAGGCTTCAGAACAATGTCGTTGCCCGTTGCTACTGTCACCCCAGGTACAAAGGAGGGGCCCCCAGGTCTCTGAGACCTGCCATCCCCAGATATAACAATACTAGCTGGGGGTCAACACTGTCACTGCCTCTGGTTGACAGATGAGAAAACCAAGCGGCAAAGGTGGCAGACTCGGGTCTGAGGTGAGCCCTGCCCTGGGTGTTCAGGGACGGGGCTGAGGTGAGCCCCTGCCCTGGGTGTTCAGGGACGGGTCTGAGGTGAGCCCTGCCCTGGGTGTTCAGGGACAGGGCTGGCCAGAGACTGGCCCCAGGTGCCTGTGTAATGCGGGATCGTGGGAAGCCAACATCAAGGATGGCGGAGAGATAGCCAAAGAGAATTAAGGAGAAGAGAGAAGGTTGGGGGAGGGAGGAAAAATCAATGAAGTACCTTTCGTTCTAAGGAGATAAGAGACATATAAATACCCGCCATTATGAAGGTTCTTATCTGCTGGCCTGGTCTGTTGTGAGGCCAGTTTTTAAAAGAGGCCTTTGAAGGGACTTCCACATGAACCCTGCCTCCTGGGAGCCAAGGCCACGGTCAGCGTGGTCGGGGCCACTAGGGGCCAGGGAGGGAGGAGGAAATTGAGGCACCTAGGGACTCATCCCCAGCCCAGTACGCTGGGGGACGGAGCTGCACGCACTCCCCACTGTGTAGATAATAGAAACCACAAAATAGCAATTACTGTATCCGAAGCTGTGAATAAGGAGGCCAGCGCGGGCTTTTACACGCAGCCCTCCTCCCCTCCCCCACACGCTCACACTTCCCTAACAAACTCACACCTCACACCTCACTTTTCCAATTATCTCATTCACCCTGGGTTCACCAATCACGCCTCCCGCACCACGGCCCCGCCTACTCCGCCAGGCTGCCGCCACCAGGATTGGTGGCAGGTCGGTGGGTTTTCAATGACAACTGGAGTTTGCTGTGGGTGGCTCTGATTTCTTCAGGTGTGTGGGGTGGGGCAAGGCACCTATGGGCCAATCATATCCGGTGTGAGGCATGTCTGTATACACAGGCCAAGTTGTGTGTCCCCTCCCTATGGGTTCCCTCCCCGTACAGGGAGCATCCCCTAGCCCAGACTCAACTTACACAATCCTAGCCAAGAAGATGGGCTCAGGGGAAGGAAGGGAGAGGGAAGTCGAGAGGAGGGGGAAGGCGAGAGGAGAGGGCCCTGTACAGCTGAACTGAGTGCTCTGGAGTCTGGCCCTGGGCCGTGGGGTAGGTTGTGAGGTTAGCCTGTGTGCACCCCACCACACAGTGGATGCGGTGCACCCTGATTCCAACTATTCCTGGGGTTTAAGTCCTCACTGCTACTTGGAGCTCAGACTTCCCAAGAGTGGAGTCATGTGGGACATCCATTCTCAGGCCCTCTCCCCACCTGTGCTTAAGGTGTTGTGGAGAGTGGGCTGCCACCCGAGGGACCCAGAGAGCAGCACTGCGATATGAGGAAGAGGAAGGGCGGTTTGGGGACAGGGTAAACCGCAGGCATCTTCCTGCAGTGAAAAAGTCCTTCAAATGGACCCCCAGCTCGAACTACCATGCTATACACAGGCACACACACAACGTGGTGCTGTAAGTAGCAGCCAATCCATTCAGTCCTGTGTGCTTTGCAGCATGAGAGAAGGCCTGAACTATATGGACTCCCATGCCCCTTGAGAGCAAGGCACTGACTGCTGTCTCTGCCTAACGGAGGGAGGAGACCCAGGCTGGTCCTCCTAGGTGACAAGGAGCAGGCCCGGGTTCATGATGGGTGTCTGGTCCCCAGGCCTGGACTTGGCTAACAGTATCCACAGCTCTGTCTACTACCAAGTAGCCAGAAGCCGGTGGAGCCATGCCCTTCTGGGAGAAGTGGCTATTCTGTCTCATTCAACAAACACGGGCCGGGCGCTCAGGAGTCTGAGCTTTGCTACTTGCTCCATGATGGCGCTCTAAGGGAGGTGCAGAGTGACTCAAGGACGTGCAGACTGATACCATCACGGTGCATGTGAGGCCACCAGCTGCTCTGATTGCTTCCCTGTCCCTTAGAGTCTTCGTGTGGCTGAAAGTCTCACTGGGCAGCCAGAGGGTCAGGCCCCTGTCACTTAGCAGCCAGCCTGGACAAGGGTGGGCATCCGAACAGCCCACTTTTGCTGGGATGCAAGAAAACCAAGCCTCCGGGATGGTGTGTCCACTCTACCTTGTCTGACCTCTAGCTAAGCGGATAAGCTAAAGGCCACACCCACCTCACAGCGGATTCAGGGACAGCATCTGTCCTGGGTCTCATGTCTGTGTACCAGACCCACACTCTCAATGCTGAGGGACCTTCACCTCCCTTGTTGTCTCGTCAGCTCATTCCCTGTCCCTTCTCACCTGTTAAGGACCCACGGCAGCTTTCCCTTTGAGTATGCATCAACCCCAGGGCCTTAGCATCAGCTGGTCCCATTACTTAAAACCCCCTGGCCCGGGGGGTGTCTCTTCGTTCAACTCTACCTCTCTATTACCTTCACAGTTCAAATTCTGCCCCTGCCCCTAACACCCCCTCTGCCCTAAGCCACTGTGAAGACTGATACCATCTGAATAGCTTATCTGTCTTCCCTTCCTCAGCTAGAGACAGAAAGCATACTCTGACTCGGCAAGGTCACGACACTCAGCTGAGTGCGGGGAGCTGTGCGCAGCACTGGGGGTCACCCCCGCCTCTCTCTAGGTGCTGAATCAACACTGTGTGTTCTGACTATGGAGTGCAGCCCACCCACTGTCCACTTAGGCGGCCACACGGTCCGGCAGAACGTTTGGTTCCTTCAGATGCTGCCCTTGATGTGGGTGACCCAGGAGTTATTCCAGGACTCGCCTCTACTCTGAGTCTGGTGACAAAGTCACAGCAGGAGAGAGGGGCCTGTCCCATACTTGTTGATGGAACTGTCCCCACACAATGACCTTCTCAACTACTTCCTGCCTAGCAGGAAAGAGAAGAGGCGGTCCCTCCAAAGATGACCTGGGCTAGGCATGACACCTCAGTGGGATGTGTCCGTTCCCACAGAATCGGACGAGCAGGTGTGGGCAAGCAAGTGTGCGCTGGGCCTGCTCTGCAGAAGTGATGGCCCAGGGCTGGTTAATGGAGTCTCTGCCTCTTTGTCCTCTTTAAGAGTGCCTTTTACACTGAGCCCTTCCAATTACTCGGCGCTTCGGCCTGGTGAGAGCTGATGTAAAAGGTTACCTAGTCGCCATGAGCCAACACTCCCTTTCATTTTTGTCTCTTGAAGGCTGAAAAATGGCCTGGTTTCCGAGCAAGTGAGAGGAGCAAGGGCAGCGTTTAACGTCTCTCAATAGCCTTTCCCGGGGCCCTTGCCGGGCAGGCGCGGCCTCTGCATTTTCTAGATGAGAGATCGAGGGCTGAGTGGTTAAACGGAGTCTCTGAATCTGAGCGGGGCTGAGTTCCGGGTGAGCTTGGAAGCTCATGGAGGGATGCTGGAAGACAGCCTGGCCTGACTGAGCCTCACGGGTGACTGTGGGCGGGTCACTGCCTGGTTGTCCCGATGAGCAGAGTGGGACGAGTTTACTAGGAGTCCCGAGGGAGGAGCAGCCGGGGGCCAATGCTCCACTTCCACCAGGTCACTCACTGAACAAGCAGCCCCCAGACTCCCCGAGAAACTGTCAGAGATATGGGTCCTTCACCACCTTTCTGACCTAGCCATGTGGGATGGCAGGAAGCTGCTGAGTGACTGCGAGCTCACACATGTCAAAGGCAGCTCCTCCAGGAGAGATAGGGTCCACTCAGCCCAGCCTTGGCCTCAAGGGGGACATGCTTCCCTTCTAGAAAAGGAGGCTGGCGATCCAGAGTTCAAGAGATTGAAATTACGTCAACAAAGCAAAATATGGTATTAACAGGGCATCATGAGGTACCTTGGATGCCGGCACTCCCTCCAAGTTTGAGTTCTGATCTAGGGCTGACCCACTTTCTGAGGACAGTGGTTCCTTCCCCTCCCCATCCCCTTGATCTTACAGTAGTTCATGTTCAGACAAGAGGGATTCTTGGCAACTCCAAGCTCCACGGGCTCACATAGGGTCTGCCCCGGTCACAGATCCACCTGCAGCTGATCTAGAACTGAGCTGCCCTCACCCGCCTTTGGGCTTCAGAGCTAACTGCGATGTTCTGGGGGAGTGCTACAGAGCCTGTGGATTTCCATCCTGTGGGTCTCACATGCACCCGGCAATCACCTCCCCGCGCCCTACGATCAGGCTGAGCTCTGCTGGGAGGCCCTCCAGGCAGTGGTGGTATTTATGGCCGCTCTCTCGGACAAAGAGGACTTGTTTTGACCTAAGAACCCAATTAAAAGCTGAGGTATGGTGGGATGGTTCTGTAATCCCAGTCCCGTGGAGGAGACCAGCAGATCCCTAGACTTGCCGACCAGCCCCCTCAGAGGGCCCCATGTAAAAATGAGAGACTGTATCTCAGAGAATAAGGTAGAGAGTGACTGAGGGAGATGCTGGAGGTTAACCTCTGACCACTACACACATGCGCACATACATGCTAGAAACATGTAAAGGGTGTTGTAACTCCTACACAGAAATGGACTTTCTTCCTCTGACTGTACCGACAGCTCTGTTTTGAACCACAGAGGACATGGAATGTATTCCAAGTATTGCCCCACACAATCCTAGGAGGCCCTGAGAGGCAGGCAGGATGTGAGGCCTGAGCCCTTCAGTCGATCTGCTAACATGCGCAAGGCTATCAGGTGATGAGGCAGGGCTCGCATGGAGGCCCTGCACGGACTCACTTGCTGTGCAAAGGTTAAGTCAGGTACCTCTGTCTAAGCAGCCAGTGGCCAGTGTCTTGGTGCAGCCCGTGCCTTTAATACGGGGACATGGAGGGGATGTCTGGAGGGTAAACTGAGGCAGTACGTCTCAAACTCATTAGCTACCAAGCCTGGCCTTGTTTTCTCTTTGCCCAAATTAAAACAAAACAAAACAAAACAAAACAGGACATGGTAGCACAAGCCTACAATCCCAGATACTCCTCGAAGCAGGAGGAGAACTCCCAGTTCCAGGATAGCCTGGGTTACAGGCTAGTCTAAGGCTAGCCTGAGCTACTAAGTAAGTCTAAGGCCAGCCAGCACAACGAGGTGAGAAGTGATAAGAAGGCTGGGCATACAGCCCCTGAACACCTAAGCATGTGTGAGGCAGTCACTGGCACCTCTGGGCCAAACGCCAGGGGCATCTCTCAGGACACAGGTGACGCAGACACAGGATGCTGCGGTAGACAAGAGAGGGACTCTATTCTATCAGCTCATGCACAGGTGAGACTGAGAAGGCTGGTCCTGATACTCAGGTGACAACTCTGGCGTCCCTCTGTGGAGGGTCCCATTCTGAGGTGAGAAGCAACTGTGCCTCAGGGGGAGATCTGGAGTCACATCCCAGCCCTGCACCTGATGCCATGTTTCTGAGGCTTGGCTCATCTCCGTCAGGAACTGAGCAATGAGGGCTGTGGCTACTAGACCCACATCCAGTGAAGAAGTGTCTGGGGGTGGCATCAAGTGAGGCCCCCTGGGAACCAGGAGCGCCCGCCCAGCAGGGCTGAGACAGCAGATGGTGCTCAGTCACTCCTGACACTCTGACACAGGCAGGTCTGCATCTTGGCACGGGTCCTACCAATGTTAAAAGACACTGTGGACAAGTCACCATGAAGGTGGCCCCGTACTCTGCTTTCCCTGAGCCACACGAGCCCATCCGGACCCCAGGTCCCTCTTCTAGTGAGAGGGACGGGAAGGAACCCTCGCTAGCCCAGGGTGTATTCAGCCAGTCCCGCCCTCCGCCCGGTGCAGTAATGGAACACACAGGCCCTCTCCCCCTCTGGTCTTCAACTGCCTGGAGAACGGCTAATCCCATTACCAGAAAATAAAGTGGATAATTTAGGTTAATGAAATCGTTACAAGCACGCAGCGGCCAGAGGTGGACGCCCAGAGCCAGTTCAACACCCTCCGTTGTCATTATCCACAAGACAGGAAGGGACAGAAAGGGAGGACAGATGTTTAAAGAGACAGTGAGGAAAAAAAAAGAGGAGGAGGAAGAGGAGGAGGAAGAAGAGGAGGAAGAGGAGGAGGAAGAGGAGGAAGAGGAGGAGGAGGAGGAGGAGGAGGAGGAGGAGGAGGAGGAAGAGATGACGATGAGGAGACCAGGCCTTACTTACTGCCTGAAACCAGCAAGGGTTTGCTTTTCCTTTGTTCGTTTTGTTTGATTGTTATTTCTTCCCTAACTGGAGAAACCTCAGAGATCCAGGTGTTCCTGGCGTGTGAACGGCCATGTGGGACCTGCTCTACGCTGCTCGGCCATCTCCCACCCTGCTCTGTTAGAGTGACCCCGAGGATGAGTGCACCATTCCTGAGTTAAACTGTCTCAGGGTCTTCATTAGGAGCAGGCTCTGGGAGCCGTGGTAGGGAGTGGCAAGAGGGGACCGTGAGAAGAGCGGGGGCTGGGACCCACAGGCCAACCCAGGGCACCGACCAGGAAGACACTCTTTCCCCAGGCCAGCTCCCCAGAATGCAAGCGTGGCCCTACCTGCTCATACCTGCTTGGAGCAGGTCACAGTGGGCTGTGGCTGGTCACCCCACCAGCACCTGGACTCGTATCAGTTCCCCGCCTTCCTTCTCACACACGATGGCTCTGCCATGCCCTGTCAGTCACTCTGGGGACCCGCTCCAACACTCAAAACATAACAACGGCTGCACGTTGGCTACGATGCCACCGTGAGGCTGCTTCAACTGGTCCTATCTTGGTCTCCAGAACTACTGACTGTCTATCCTAAAGTAAAGGGCAAAGAGCCTTCTGGCATCTGGACCCTGACCAAGGATGGTGACCAGGATGACAGGAAGGGGAAAGGAAAGAGGCAGGTCTCCTAGACAGGTGGAAGAGGCCCCACAGAGAATGCTAGATGGCCAGGTCACCTCCATCACCACCATCTGGCATTGAGGAAGAAGCATGGCCGAGGTGTGGCTACTGGGTGCTGCCTTCTCTGCAGGAGTACAAAGTGACGTACCCCGAGACTCAGAAGGATCTTGAGGGCCTCCTGACATTGTCTCTAGGAAAAGAATTCACATGCCCCTCCCCTACCCCCACGCTGCAGGACCCTTAGGGAACACAATGACACTGAGCCAGGCCAAGAGAGACTGTGCAAAGAGTGGAGAGAGGGACATTAGCGTGCTGTCCCTGTGGCCTGACTCCCACAGTTGCACAGGGCAGCATCCTTCCCTCCTCCGTCTAGAACCCAGAGTCTCCAGAAGGAGGGACAGATGCCCAGCTGGACCCTACCCCTACCCCCTTTCCCAGAGCGGCTGACAGGGGCATGGGGTTAGCAGTGGCAGATTCCAAAAGGCTTTAGGAAGTGACAGCTGGTAGTCTAGCCACTGTTACGGTGGGGTGCACACAAGTTTTCTGTAAAGGACGGATCATAACTGGCTTTGGTGTTGTGGCTACCCGGCTCTCCTTATACCTGGAAAGCAGCCAGTGGACAGACGTGGCTGGCTGCTGATAAAACTTTATTAGAACACTGGAAAACCATGGCAGCGAGCGGCTGTGTGGTACAGAGCCGGTGGCTGCACTGCCCTGTACAACCTGGGTATTCCAGGGACGTTTGGGGAGAGTACAGGATAGTCTCTCCTGAAGGCTGAGACTGTGGATACCTCTCCTCCTCCTGAGCCTTGAGTGACAAGTTGAACTGGACATGCCTGCAGGAGTGCTGGCCCCTTTAGACCCCTGGCCAGACGCTTGCCATTCATGTGGAGACTTTCTGAGCAAACACAGGACCTTTAACCCTGGTCACTGGGCAGCTAAGGAAGCAGAGTGTAGGGTGGGCTACGACCTTGCAGTGGCCTCCATGAGCATATGCAAGGGGCTGCCATCTGTTGGTCCCCCAGCTTAGCTCTTTTCCTCCATGCTCTGGCTGCACTCCAGGAAGCCTCTCTGCTATTCACTGATGCTGTGTCTCCCTGGATGCTGATGGCTGGACAGCACCAACGGCACCTGGCACCTTCTGTAGAAAGCATATGCTGACAGCTGAGTGAGCCACAGGCTAGCATATGCTTGGCTTTTCCTGGCTTCTCTGTTTTGTGTGTCTCTCTCACCCCATCATGGCCAGAGTGATCCTCTGGGGCAGCCATGGTGACCCTGCCTGAGGTCTTGCTGTGAAGTCTCTGACTTCCTACTTTGCCTCACCGAGCCCCCCTGCCCCATCTCTAGACACAGTTGCTACATTGTGCCCTTGAACAGCTCCTGAGTATCTAGCTGGGGCCACAGTACCCTGGGGAGCCCCCTGGCCAAGGAGGAAGTGGAAGAAGGGACTGAACTGCTCTGGAGGACAGCACGGAGAAGCTCTGACCTTCTGGATACTTCTGACAATTGACACTAGGAAATATGCTCCAGAACCCCATCCCATGTCACTGCAAGGCTCCTGAACCCCACCCTACACTATTGCAAGGCTTCTGAATCCCACCCCACACCATCGCAAGGCTCCAGAACCCCACCCCACACCATTGCAAGGCTCCAGAACC
>NW_021620792.1:1930151-1933124 GCF_004785775.1 Grammomys surdaster | reverse complement strand
GCAAGGCTCCAGAACCCCACCCCACACCATTGCAAGGCTCCAGAACCCCACCCCATGTCACTGCAAGGCTCCAGAACCCCACCCCATGCTATTGCAAGGCTCCAGAACCCCACCTCATGTCACTACAAGGATCCAGAACCTCACCCCACGCTATTGCAGGGTTCCAGAACCCCACCCCATGCCACTGCAAGGCTCCAGAACCTCACCCCTTGGCACTGGAAGGCTCCAGAACCTACCCAGCCCTGCTTGGGGTTGTGAGGAAGCCTTGGTAGGAAGTTTGGGGTATACCAGGTTGGCGGCTAGGAGGTGAGCACTTTTCCAGACCAATAGGGCTCAGCCTGTAGTGTGCTCCTTCAGCATCTGAGGAAGCATCAGCTGCAGCCAAGCCCGAGGCCAGGAGTAGAGATGCTACCGCAGGCGCAGGCGCTGATAGAGGCAGTGTCTGGAGAGCAAGCTGGAAGGAAGGCCTTGGAGGCTTCCCAGAGGCATGGGAGATGGCGGGCGAGGGAGACGGCAGGCAGGGAGCAGCACTGATTCATGCCAGCACGCCTGCCAGCATGCGGGGAGGGCAACTCGCCCAGGCTGGGACAACTGTTATTTTTAAAAGTCTGGGAAAGAAAACAATAATAAACAACGGCGTGCGTGACGGTTGGTGAGTTCTGAGGGAGGGGGAGAGCAGGAGATGAATCTGTGAGCTAGACCATTTATTTGGGGCCAAACAAACCGACACAGGACTCCACTCAATCCCACAGGAAAAGCAGAGGGGGCAACTGTGTGGCCCTCAGTGGCTGCGAGCCACAGGATCTGGGGAGAGATGGGCAAGGAAGCAATGCTTTAAAAAAAAAATTCAACCAGGGCCAGGCAGGATGGAGCGTGGGAAACTCAGGAGTCAACGGAGAAGGGGGAGGGCCTTGTGGCCATTAGCGTTCACCTCACCAGTGGGTCATCACCTCACCAGTGGGCCGGCAGCACTCTTCTCAGAGGTGCCAAGGTGGGGAAGAGGCCATGGCTACGGAAAGGTACAATGGGGAGCTGTGCTAGGCTCCCGGCACAGGAGTAGGCTGGGCCAGGGGTGCCTGCATCACCCTCCCGTGACCTTGGCAGGTCTGCGGTGACATGCACCTTGTAGGGGGCTGGGCGGGTGCTGTCAGGGGGACACAATCGAAGCTCTCCACACCCTCATGGGGCAGGATGGGAGATAATTAAAACCATACTTGGTTTCTCTGGCTGGATCGGAGCTCCCATGAGACAGGAGTCCTGCGTGGACCAGATGTGATGCCAGCAACTCCTGTGAGGAGTGGCTACTCAAGACAGGCTAGGAGGAGCTGGCCCAACCGGGAGGGGGACCAGGTGGAGGGCACGGACCCTGCCTCTACACCAAGAGTCTTCCCCACTCTCTGTTAACTATCAAATGTGTGCAGCTCCCGTGAGCAGACAGTGATGCTGATGTGTGTGAGAGAACTCATGAACAAGTGGTTGAATGGACAGCTCTCCCTAGCTGGGAATGGTGGCCTCAGCCTATGACGGGGGAGGCGGAGGCAAGACTGCTGAATCTGAGACAAACCTGGGATACTCAGTCAGACCATTTCACAAAACAAAACAACTTGCAAAGGCTGCATGTTCTCTGAACCAGTGACAGTGCCGAGGGGGCGTGTGGAGGCCAGGAACCCACTTTGCAGCAGGAGAGGAAGGCCTATGCAATGAAACTGGACCACAAACCACACCTCCTGCTTGCCTCTCCAACTCCTGGGATGAAGGCTGGGGCTGTGGGGCTGGTGAGGGGACTCAGAGGGGCAAAGCGCTTGCAGAGCAAGCCTGACAAGCTGAGTTCAGTCCCTAGAACCCTCAGATATAGGAGAGACTCGACTCCTGGAGGTGGTCCTCCGACATCCACACTGTGCACACCACGCTGTGCACACACCCATGCACGAGCGCGCATGCACACACACACAATATTCTTCATGGCACACTATGGATCAGACTCTTCCCGTGTCTCAAGTCCTCTCGGGTGAGTCTCAGATAAGCCATGTGACCAGGTCTGACCTATGACACGAGCGTGAACCCAACCAGAACCCTAAGGTGCTCCCCTAAGGACTGAGGTGAAGCCTGAGGCTCTGAGTACCTACCAGTGACCTCACTAGACCCACACATCTGTGGCTGGAACATAGAGGACACCAGGCCACAGGGGCAAGCTGGGACAGCAGCAGTGACAGCTGAAGTCAAGGAGCCACCACCCTAGGGAGTAGACATTGATGCTCCATGTGGTGAAGTTAAGTTAGGAAGCACCTGCTGGGAACCAGGCGTGTGGCCAGGGCCTGGGGAGGCACAGGAAGGGAAAGCGGAAGCAGCCATCCTTCTCTGACTAGACGGGGCTCTTGCTTTATATGATTGGGAGAGAGGGGAGAGCTGCTTGGCCCTTCCATACAGGGCCGCAGGCTGAGTGCATGTGACAGGGATCATGGGATCCACAACATGAAAACTTTACTCTGGCTCCTCACAGAGTCTGGCCCCCCGCTCCACCCGGGAGGCATGGCTTGGACAGTGGCTCCCCGAAGCCCAGGTGTCTGTCTCCTCCTCCTTGGTATCATTTGTTTTCCTTAATCAGGTACTTATGAGGCCTGATGAGAGGCCAGGGAAGACCCAGTCAACCTGTAATTAGGGAGGTTTGCAGCAAGCCTCATTAGGCCTCCCAACCCTGCCTCCCAGCTTCACCTGAGGGGCCTTAATGAGGATGCTCCGTGGTGCGGTACTGAGAGGATAAACTGGTATCGTCCCCGAAGGACAGGCCCAGCTTTACTCTAGTGACCAGAAGGAAGGGGAGCGGGCTTCCCTTCTCCGCAGCACACACAGAGCACAGGGGCGGAAGGCGGGCACAGTGGTAGGTGGTGGGCACTCCCCATGTGGACCCCATTGAACTATACAGCTATGTGTGTGTGTGTGTGTGTGTGTGTGTGTGTGTGTGTGTGTGTGTGT
>NW_021620792.1:1903178-1930141 GCF_004785775.1 Grammomys surdaster | reverse complement strand
TGTGTGTGTGTGTGTGTGTGTGTGTGTGTGTGTGTGTGTGTGTGTGTAGGGGGGAAGGGAGAGCCAGGGGCCAGAGAGCTTAAAACAAACACAGGAACAAGGTTGCAGGGGAGCTGGGGGCGTGGCCCAGGGATAGTGTCCTTGCCTAGAATTCCCCAGTGAGGGGCTGAGGGGGTGGCTCAGTGGTAGAGCACCTGCCTAGGCTCTCCCACGGATGGGGCTGCGGGTGTGGCTCAGTGGCAGAATGCTTGCCTAGCACTCAGGGGCTGCGGGTCCAGCCCCAGCACCACCAAAACCAAGAGTCATTTGTATTTGAAAAAAAGCAACATGAACACTGTCATAGCAGAGATCCCTACAGACAGAAAGACAGACGGCTCATTCTCTGGCCCCAGACATATTTAGTGCCATGGGGAACATCTTTCAAATGGCACCAGGTTCTCTGGGGTCACAGGATCTGGGACAGAGCCACTTGTGCCGGGCCACCTGGTATTCTGCCAGCCCTGCCTGTCTTTGCAGGTGTAGGGCCAAGGCCACTCAGGGATACTGCCTGCCCAGCAAGCCACACCTCCAGGCACCCACATCCCACCTGCGTGCCAGCTCTGTGACTGTAGGTCTCACTGTCCCAACCATCGCTGAGGTCCCCACAGCCTCGCCGCATGCTCAGTTGCTCAAGAAACAGATAAAGGTACAAGTCAGCCAAGATTGGGGCCCACCTTCAGCTTGCCTGTAAGAACATGGTGGCTGTGAATATCACAAATGTCACTCAGTCTGTAGGCACCAGTGAGTGGCTGGGAATCTATATGGGTAACTCAAAGGCCCCATTCTTCTCCCAACCTGTTATATGCACACACACACACACACACACACACACACACACGGCTTGTCCTGATGGGGTGCTGATCTAATCAGTTTGTGGGGGGCAGGCGGGAGCAAGGAGCTCTTGTCCTCCCCCCCCCCCCCCCCCCCGATAATGACTTCTCTTCAGCAAGTTTCTTGCTGCTGTGGCCGCAGAGACAAGTGGCAGAAGCTGAGATGGGGACAGTTGCCATGATACGCGCTGTGGTAATTTAGCCTCAGAGCTTTGGTTCCTGTGGAATAATTTAACGATCTGGTGGGGAGGGAGGGAGGGAGGGAGGGAGGAGGAGGACAGGGGTTATGTGGCTTCACATCCCCACCTCCAAAAAAGAATCTAAGCTCTCAGAGCCAGAGGAGGTGCGTGGCTGTGGGGAGGAAGAGTGAGAATCCTTTCCACCCGGACCGTGGGAGGTGGGGAATGCCCTCTGGATCACGGCTACAGGAGGGAGACAGCAGGTGACTCAGAAAGTCTACAGGGGCTGCGTCTTCCTTCCCACCCAGAGCCTGGAGTGTCTTTTCCTAAGGGGACAGGTGCTGGGAGCCTGTGGCCACCCCTTCCCTCCTCTGTAATGGTCATCCTCGTGAAATGGACTGGATTTGGAATCTCCTAGGAGATACCTTTGGATGTGTTTGTGAGGGTGTTTCCAGAAAGGTTTAACTGAGGTGGGAAGGCCCACCCTAAATGTGGGTGGCCCCAACCCCGCGGGCTGGGGTGCTGGGCTGAACAAAAAGAGGAGAAAGAGGAGAGGAAGACAGTGAGCTAGCCCTGGAATTCCCTCCTCTGTCTAGATGCTCCAGGCCGTGAGCACAGAGCCTTGCTTGTCCTCTGCCCACTAAACTGATGGCAGCTTCTACAGGCAAACAGTTCCTTCCTCCACAGGTGACCTTCTCTTGGGTAGTGGTCTCGGCCAAGGAGAGTTAATTGATACATAAGAAAGACAGGCCATAGTCCCTGGAGAATGGTGGCCCACAGATTGCCCAGAGGCTCCCAGGCCACCAAAGTGAGCTTATGGTAGCAGACTGTGGCCAGCATGTGGGGTCTTGAGCACTACAGACCTAGGGGTAAGGGTGGCCAGGACAGGTGGGAGGGAGAAGGAGGGCCCTGCCGAGCACAGGTGGGGAGGGTCAGGAGCAGCCAGCTGAGGTGGATCAGGCCCCAGCACCAGAGACAAGGAGCAGCACAGTCCTCAGGCTGCCTTCTGTCAGCCTTCTGTCAGTCCTCAGGCTGCCTTCTGTCAGTCGCCTCTGTCTACAGAACCTGTCCCATCCTCACTGCCCCCCAGAGCCATGCTGGTTCCAGTCCACTGTGATGCTCATTTCCAAGGGATGAAACAAGCTCTTGGAGACACCAACGCACCCACGGTCAAAACTGTGCTCAGTGACAGGCTGATATCCAAGTAGCCTAATCCTGTTCCCAGGCCTTCAGCCACATACACCTCAAATCTTTACAAAATAGGGACACACTGTCCCAGGCCGCCAGAGGCTGCAGCGGGATTTGAACTCAGATCAACCGGCTGGTACCTGTCACAACTGCTTCAGCTATGAGAAACAAGAGAGGAGGCGGCTGCCTTCCTAATTTACAGCCACCTCAGCTGAGGATGAGAGGCAACATGGGTTCCGCCGGATGGGGGTATAATTCCCTCAGCTGGCAGCATTTTACATTTTACAGAGCAACCACAACGTGGCGTGGGAATGGCCCGATTTTTGATAACTGTACAAAATATGGTTTTTAAAGGCACTGTGTTTTTATTAGAAAGATCGCTTAAGTAACTGGGGTGGGGGCAGGGATGAAGCTCAACCTCGTGTGTTAGAACTTCCACCTCAGTGGGTCAGAGAAACTAACATACATATGCACGGGCAGAGAGTAAACCGCACATGAACTTTTATGGCATTCTTGTAGCTTATCTATTTCTGAAAACACAGACAGACAGGCAGCATGCCCCTGCCCCAGCCTTTCAAATCCACCTTCAGCTTTACCATTGGATCCAGGAACAGAGCCAGGCACCTACGACCAAGTCTCCTTAAAAGACTAAGAAAACAAAAAGTAAGGCCCGGGGCTGCGACTGGCTCTGTCTCCTGTGCCAGGCGGACACGGACTGGATCTGCATGGAGGTGTAGCACGACCGGCTGGGACAGAACACAGAGCCTTCCTTCGTCAGCGGTTGTCCCTTGCCCTTGATGAAGGGCAGACACCTGGTGGGCACCTGACAGGGCACGGCCAACAAGGGGCTTCAGGGATCTGACTTTCATACCCGTGACTCTATGGTAATTTCAGAAAGATGGGGTAGAGGGACCCCACTCCACCCATCTGTGCTGACTGTTTTTCCTGGGTGCCCGTGACGCACCCCTATGATGTGCTAAGCAAGGGCGTAGAAATAGGAACATGGAGGCCCATCTGTGGGAGGAGGCGAGGGTGGCTGGGCCACCAGGGCAGCCAGGGAAGGCTCCTCTGAGGTGATGGCCCAGCATCGCAGCTCACAAACTGAACAAAGGAGAGAGAGAAAAGCGTGTGAATCCAGGGAAGACAGGTCCCAAGCGCAAGGAGGAGTGATCCTGGCATTGGGTGGCGAGGTCACAGCTGGAGGTTGGTGACATGGGCAGAGAGGGTCTGAGAATAGTGGCCCTCTGATAGGAAAACACAGAACTCAGAGAAGTTGCCCATGTCCCCACCATTCACCTAGATCAGGGGTGGTCCGGAGACAGACATAGCAGGCCTGTTGTCTGTCTCTACACAGCCCCAGGAAAAGCCATTTTTACACTGGGGAATGGTTGGGAGGGGGGGAATAACTCTCACAAGAATGCTGTGTGCCAAAGGAAAAAGGTTCAACTTCCTTATAGCGGAAGCTCACCGCAGAGCCACACCCCATTCCTACCAGTCCCCTGTGCTTATGAGCTGTAACTACTGTTGTCACCACCTGCCCTTTTCAGAAAAGCCAGCCGGTCCCTGCTCCGGACAACCCTGTTACCCTTGCTGTGCCTGGGAGTTACCGAGTGGTAAGGGATTAGAAGTCAGCTCTCTGGTGTTTAAACCGTGGGACACGATATGAACATCCACGGTATACCAGGGAAGGCGGAGAGCTGGAGATGGAGGAAGGATGGAGAGGAGGAGTGGGGCTGACATGAGCAGAGAGTGAATTATTGGACTGAACTTTGTTGCTATTTGTAAAAAGTCCGTAGAACTTACAGGCTTTGAGACGACACTGTGGGGCCACCCGTTTAATGAGGGAACACAATTCCCAGGAAGCAACACCCAAGATTCTCTGATTCTGCTTCGCAACATCTTGTAGTTCCCGGTTCATAGCTAGTCTGGTTTTTCAGTCCTGACTTTGCTTTTAGGGGTGCTCAGGGTGCACCTGGGGCCTCACAGGAGCACTCTACACTGAACCTCACCACAGCTTTTTACATGCTGGGCTTTACAGGAGGCAGGTCTTGAACTTGGGATCTTCTTGCTTCAGCCTTTTAAGTAGCTGAGATAATTTCAAGTCGCTGGCCTGTGCTATTAGGACTGGCTTCTTGTTTTTTGTTGGAGATAAGATCTCGTGGCTATAGCCTGGTCTTAGGTCACATCTCCATGGTTGCTGGGTCTAAGGTGCAAGGCCTTAAGCAGAGTTAATGCTGTCTTCTTGGATTTAGGCTCCTTCTAGACACAATGGCGTCCTTCCTCTTACTGTATCTTTGCCAAGCTTCTTGTCATTCTTTCCTCCTCCTCCTCCTCCTCTTCCTCCTCCTCCTCCTTCCCCTCCTTGTCCAACCCCCTAGCTCTCTCCTCCTCATCTCCCCCCTCGCACTCCCCTCCCTCCCGTCCTCCCTCCATGAGGGCTCTGCTTTTTGCTGCAGGTTTGGGATTTCACTTTATGTTTTTGTCTTCCCCTCTCTAAGTCGAGGCTAGCTCAGAACTAACAATAGACAGAAAGTAACTGAAAAACCGAGGTTCCAGTGGGTGGCATTGCCCCCAGAGGGCCTGCGGGCACCTGTGGGGCCGGTCTGGGCTGCCGCATGACTATCAACACTACTGGCAAGTCTTGGGTGGGCACCCACTCATGCAGAATACGCCCTGGGCACATGACAAGTTGTCTCTCCACTCCAAGCCTGCCTCTATTACTCCACTGCTGTCCCCTGCAAAGAGTGCCACCAGCCGCCAACCTCACGTGTCCCGCACTCTGGAGGACACACAGCACTCGGCTACTCACAGTAAGCACCTTCTGAGTCGTGACAACACTGATGGTTCTGGACACTGCTAAATGTCACATCCTGAGACCACAGCTCTCAGCTCTATGGTATCCACAGTCCAGGAAAAGCCAGCAGCAGGCCCAGCTGCAGAAGGTGAAACCCGGAGGAAGGGAAGCTTAGCCCCCATGAGGGAGTCTGAGTGGGGCTGGGGATTTAGGGAAGGAAAAAGGACGACACATGGTTCTATCGTCTGGCTCGCTGAGATTACATTCTTTTGCAGTGCTCAGCCTGGAGCACGGCCCCCGTGGGTCCTCAATGCAAGGCAGAGCGTGCCTGCCTCTGCGGCACCGCACATCTGCCTTCTGGTACTGCTGACTTCTTTCCCCCAAGCCTATAAACAAAACAAACCCAACGACCAAACAAACAGGGAATTTTCAACTGCTTGGGTAGAAGGCAGCGAATGTGAAGCGTTATTTATTCCCTGCCTGGGTGCGCAGAGCTCGGAAGGAAACACACACGGTGCAATTCCCTACCATGCAGGGAGAGAGAGAAGCCTCTGAGAGATGTGAAAGTGTACACGTTCCCCAGAGCTTCAGCTAAGCAGCGAGGGGTGATGAGGAAGCTGTTTGGTGGACCAGCAGGTCCCTCTCTCCATGGTCACCTCCATCTCAAGCTGTTTGGTGGACCAGCGAGGACTCTCTTACCATAGGCACCTCCTCTCTAGGCTCCCTGACTCCCAGATGTGGGGCTTCTGGTGACCCCTGGTTTGACTGGCTTACAGCCCTGGCAGCTGGAGGCCGGGAGTGGAAACCTCGCTAACTCAATCAGTGAGCTCTGACAAGCCTAAATGGTTGTTTGGAAGAAGCTTTTCTCGTCCACCTCCCTTGTTGCCCCAAACCTCAAATACAATAAATTAAATAAAACATGAGATACAATCGGGGCCTTTTTGGCCGCTGTTTCTAGTGGGAGTCAGAAACATGTTAATGAAGCCTGCGTTTTCCCTCCTCCTCTTGATGTTTGCTCTCCCTCCTCCCCTGCCTCTCCTGGTGGGTGGGTGGAAGGGGAGGGGGGGCTGGGGTATTATTCAGCGCACTGCCATAGGTGTCTTCAGCCAATCGCAGGCGATGGCAGCCACTTGCACCTTGCTGACAGCTGCTGTCAAAATACTCTCTCAACCAGCAGCTCGATAATAACTCGAAAATGAGATACAAATGAGTGATTCCTTGCGTGTGACTGCGCGGACGATCCTGCAGCCCACCAGTCCTAGCTGTGGCCGGGGGACACTACAGGGCAGTTCTGGCCTCTGAAGGGAGGCTGGCAGAAAAAAAAAACGAAGCCAAGTGGCCAGCCAGGCCTGGATGAATGTCTGGGGAAGATGCTCTGACCCCTGAAAGGGTCTTGAGAATTGGTCCAAGATCCCCTTACCACAGGCTGCTACATGCTTCTGTCCCTCCCAGATATACTTGATGCATAGCTAGAATCTTTCGTGGAAGGAATCCATGAGGTACTTTTTGCTCACTATGTGGGGGGAGGGGAGGCTGCATCTGAAACCCCAGGAAGAAAGAGGACCACACGGCTGTTTCCCAGGGCGAGTATCGCCCACCTGTCTCCCCTGTCACCTAAAGCCAGGCTGGCCTGTTTCTCCCTCAGTGATGCCAGCCTCTCACACAGATAAGAAAGGCACAGATGAGCCCTGGGAGGAGCAACAGGGCATATAGTCAGTCCTTTCCCACTGTTCTGAGGGAGGGCCGGGGCTCCCAGTTTCAGGAAGCAGGTCCTGGGGGTAGGATAGACAGCTCTTCCCCAAGGCCAGGGCTGCCTGCTGCTGGAGACCCTCTACTTGTCATGGACAGGGCTGGAGGAGGCTAAAAGGTGCCTCTGAAAATAGTCTAGCGCTGTCTCAGGCTTTAAAAGAAACAGTGCACTGATGGTGCTTCTCTCCTTCTTAATACACTGCTCTGTGCTGGCATGGCGGTCTGGCTATGTTAAGAGGAGCTCGGTGGAATCCCCTTCCTAAGCTCGCTTTCTCCTCCTCCCTCTGCAAGCTTTTATTCCCAGCCTGTGCTGGGGAACACTTCCCTTCCTCCCCACCTGTGTGACAATGTGTGTTCTCCACCAGCGGCCTGTGTCACCCGGCTACTTAAACAGTGAATGCCGGCGAAGGTGGGCTCGGCCTGTGGAGCCTGCCGTGCAAGCCGAGCCACTGTAGGAGGCTTTTAAGCATACACTCGGAAGGACAAGAGGCTCTCAGCACACGTGAGCAGGGGAGATGCCGGTTTGGGGGTTACGTCCATCAAACTTGTCTACGGAGCCAGGGGAGGGGTACAGACTGGAACCTGGGCCCCAGGGCCTTGGTTCTGCCACTTGACGGCTATGAGACCTCAGGCGAGTCACTTAACCTCTCTGCCTTGCTGTCTCCTCTCTGTGAAGGGAGATATTAATGCGGACCCCACAGTGGAGGTGCGTGGGAATAGGAGGGGGCGGGGCCATGAGGCACTGCAGATGGGTGTCTATGGCTGCTTTTGTGGCTTTTGCTCACTTTCCCACGGTCTCTGGAATGAGATTCACTTAAGAGTGTGGAGAAAGCCTTCAAGAGCCAAGCGTCCATTTGTTAGCAGGTAAGGATCCTGAAGGCATTTCGAACGTTTGGACGGTGTATGAAGGGCTGGGCAGAAACCACAGGGACCAGCATTGTCCTGGCTACAGCAAGGGGTTTCAAACAGGGGACTGGCTCAAGAGTTCAAAGGTCAAGATACAAGAGGACAGAGCCACTGGAGAGTGAACTGGCTGTGGGTCTAACCTGAGTAACCCGTGCAATCCTCTAAGGCCCTCTCCTGCAGCCCTGCCATAGGAATATGGACTGCAAAGACATGCTTTTCCCTCTGACTCTAAGCGACACTGCAGCAGCACAGGAAGGGAGTCCAGGCCACTTACAAGTGAACCAGCACTGACTGCCGCTATGCATGCTTTCTCCTGTTCTTCACTCTGTGCACATGAGCGAGCACCATGTGTGCCTTGCGTGTTTGCTCAGTGGCCCCTAACACACATACTTTCTTTCCCTTTAACACAGGGAAAGCCTCTCCCCACCCAGAACTGCTGACGTCTCCCTGGCACCCCTCTTTGCTTGCTTGTTTTCAGCCCCTTAACATGGAGATGGGCAGAGGGAAAGCCAGAGAGGCAGCTGTATCCAGCAGAGGGAGGAACTCGTGTGCACAGTGCCACCCTGCCCTGGCACCAGAGCTGTTCCAGGATGTCCCACTCCACAGTAAGGATAGGGAAGCTTTGGGTCCAAGGCCCGTTCCCTGGAGGAACCGCACTCCACCTACATCTGAGGCTGATTCTTGCTGGGACTAGACAGACAGGAGCATTCTCCCTGGGAGAAATGCCCAGGAGTCCCCAAAACCTGGCCTCACAGAACAACTGTTCTGAAATGCATCTAAAGGGGAGGAGGCGAGCGGGGGGAGGCAGGAGACACAGCAGACACTACAGAAACTCACAAAGGCAGAAAGAAAAAGGAAGGAATCTAGGAGCCTGCACGGCCTCTGGCTGCAGCACAGCATCAGACACAGATAGCATGGGCTTCACTCACAGCTCCCAGACTCCTTTGCTCCACGGCACCTCACACATCCTTAGACCAGTCCCCTATCTGCAGCAGCCTCCCATCAGAGCTGATCCAGGCTCCTTCCCAACTCTGGGTACCCACAGAGCAGACAGCTGCTCACTGTGGCACTCAAGGTCCTGGGGTAAACCGAGAACCTTGGCATTAGTGCCAGGAACTATGTTACTTAGACTGTCGTGCTGAGTGCTGGTGAGGTTTGGCTGAGGTCCCATGGACATGGACTCTGACTGCTCTGAAGGAGACAGGCGGCAGGGCCAAGACTTGGAAACTGCTCGGGTGCACTCCGGGAACTCTGTGTGGTCGTGCAAAGGTTGGACAGTGCAGGCGGCCCCTCCCACAGCACTGCGCTCACAGCCCTGCGGAGCCAGCTGTAACAGCCACCACCCTCCTCTAAGTCACCTGTCCCGCAGTCTGCAGCAGAGGCTCTGGTCACATTCCCCTGCCAGGCACATGGACTGATATTGACGAGCCACAGGTGCCAGCGGTGCGCCAGCCAGTGCCCAGTGTTAATCCAGAAGCTGCACTGCATTAGAGGCTAGCAACCACCAGTCAGGCTGATGGGAAATGACCTGTGGGCTTAGGTGGACCTAACAAGTGTGTGGTACCAAATATTGGGACTAAGGCTAAAGGCATCTTCTACAACAAGTCTTAAATCTGCTGCCTAGGGAGACCATGTCTTAACCAAAAGGCCTTGTCCCTCTGAGTGCTGACTACCCCGTGATGCAGTGGCGAGGGCCTGCCCCTTCCAGAGCCCTAGAGTCCTGCTTTCTTGAAAGCTCTGTGATAGAGAAGGGGCCCAAAGCTGCCAGACCTGAAGATACTCCAAGGACATGTCCCAAGCTGTTTGGCTCCCGCTGCCTTTCGCACCCAGGATGCCAGGAGACAGACAGGCAGAGCCCTGCACTGGCTCCAACAAGTGAGCTGCCAGCAAGAATGAATGGGAGTGCGGGCCAGAACAGCCACTGTGTAGACTGGAATCTAGTGAGACAACTGCTCACTGTGGAGGGAGGGACCATGGCCCAGGGTACCCCACTTCAGCCTGAACTCTGTGTCTTCCCTGGATACAGCGAATGGCTGCCCGTAGCAGGAAGGAGAGAGAAGACGCAAGCCAGTGCTGGCTGCATATGGAGGGGAAGCCGGCTTCCCCACGGGCAAGTGGGAACACCCTTGTACCAGATGAACGCTGTCTCGCCAGTGCACACTGTGGCTGCTCTCGTGTCAATGCCGCTGCTCCTGCAGTCACAGCAGACATTACTAATCGATTGCCATGCCACTTTCTGCAGAGCCCAGGCAGTCTCCCCACCACCCAGCACAGGATCCTAGGCAGCCACGACCAATAGGTTTTGCTGCCTTGGGAAGCGTAAGCTCTCTGCTCTAGCTGAAACAACTGCATGGAATCATTCAACCAACACAGGGCCAGAGACCTCAAGCGGTGGCCTGGGGTCACCCTTCTTGGTGGTGCCCTGTTGACTTGGAAAATGACAGACTCCTTCCAAGCTCACAGCCAACCTCTGATGCCTGAGGTAGGAGAGGCCAGACAACCCCATCCTTTTTCTAAGAAAGGTCTAGAGATGCCCCCCGCCCCGCAGTGCTTGGTCTTTCACACTAGACAATGAGGCTAGGGACTTCCACCTTTCCAGGGTGCCAGGTTCATATCAATTAGCATAGATTTAAGTACTAAAGTTTATGCAGCATATGGAAATCGGGGTGATTTCTCTCTCCCTGCCTGTCCCCCACTGCTCACTGACCAAGGACGTAGATTTACTACTGATCAAAGGCCAGAGTGGCTGTGACTGACCAGGGCCTGGGCCTTCTTGGGTCACAGATGGCCACTCCATGACTCAATGGCTACTCAAGTCTTCCCAACAGACAGCTGCCATAGACGCCACCTGCTTGCTCCTCTGACGGGCAGCTCACTACTGCCATCTGTCACTGTTTGGGGTATTGATTTTCTAGCTGAAATCTGGGGTCCTTTACAGATTTACATGTGGGTAGCCTTGAATCTCTTACACAAGGATGTGGGAAACTGTGTGGCCCTGCACCTTGCTCTGCAGTGGGGTTCTCAGATTACAAGCCTTCGTTATCCAGAGAGGTAGAGGAATAAAGGGGACCCCAGGTGCAACAGTTGCTGCGGTCAGGAGACCTTATCCCCTGTGCTCTGTCCCATGGCAGTAAGATCAGGAACGTAACAAATGTAACAAATGTAACAAATGTAACAAACGTAACCTCACAGCTAACACACAGGGAGCCACCAGGGATGCTCACCAGGAGCCCACACCTATGCCAATACTGAATAAAAGGATCAAAAGCTGGACTCTGGATTGTAGCCCTGGCTGAGGCTCTCTTTGATGCATATGGAAGCCAGAGAGTATGTGGAGGGACAGAGAGGGGAAGGGAGAAACAGCCAACCTCACTGGCTCCACCCCAGGTGTGACACACTATCCCGCCAGTCACATGGTGCCTCCCTTGGTTTTTGTCTTACTTTCTTTCCCTCTGTTCTGACCCTCACCACAGCTGTGTGTATGTCCTAAAGTGGCTGGTACTCTGTATCCAGAGCTGCCATCTGGATCAAGCCACAGGGACCTGAGGTGCAGGGGACACAAAAGCCCCTGTTCCTGAGAGGCTACATTCTCCCCAAAGGGCCGTAAACGGCCTTAGCCAATAAGATCTAGAGACTCAATGGAAGTGCAGAGAGCACCATCATCCAGTGTGTGGGAACAAACACCGCAGTGAGGGCTGCATGGATGAGCCGGGCTACAGGAGCGAGATCAGGTGGCAGGGCACAGCCATCAGCCAGGCAGGCTAATTCAACAGTGCGGATGGGGACAAAGCCTCTACCTGAGCCAGGCGCAACAATGGATTCCAGAGGGACTGTGTCCAGTGCAGGAAGGTTCACATGAGAAGACAGGGAGGGGCAGAGACTCCAGGGAAGGCAACTGAGTGACAGCTGTGCGTGAGTAGGCACTGAGCTGCCACAGGACCACAGAGACTTGTGATCCTGTAACCTGGGACGTGGTTCCAGAATACACAGAATGACAGAGCCAATTAGAAAGCTAATAAGAGAAGTTAGTTTACAGATCAGACAGCTGGGCATAGGGGGACGCCCAGCAGCTAAGAGAACTTGCTGCCCTTCCAGAGGGTGGGGTTCAGTTGCTAACACCAACACGGCAGCTCACAACCATTGGCAACTCCAGCTCCAGGAGATCCAAAGGCCTTTCTGGTCCCTGTGGGCAAATGGCCTCCCACAAAGACACAGGCGCATACACATACGCCCATGTCATCTCCCCCACATAGAGATCAGACAACTACTCTCACAGGGAAACTGAGTAGGAGTACCACAAACTGGGTAAGTCATGGGAGTGCTGGCTAGACACAGGGTATGTGTGGAGGGGTGCAAGTGCTGGCACGCTGATGTTAAGGGCACATAGAAGGGGGCTACTCTGGAGCCTGCTTGGTGGTGGCACTTACAGAGCCAGTAAGCATGTGCCCCTTGAGCAATATGCACAACAGCCCTGCGTACGTCTGCACTGCCCCACAGGGAGACACACCGCAGCACTGCCCCGCAGTGAGACACACCACAGCACTGCCCCGCAGTGAGACACGCCACAGCACTGCCCCGCAGTGAGATGCGCCACACCGCAGCACTGCCCCACAGTGACACACCGCAGCACTGCCCTGCAGTGAGACACCACAGCACTGCCCCACAGGGAGACACCACAGCACTGCCCCGCAGTGAGACACACCGCAGCAGTGCCCCACAATGACACACCGCAGCACTGCCCCGCAGGGAGACACACCACACCACAGCACTGCCTCCTGACAGAGTGAGACAGAACAACAAACAGGCAAGCCATGGCCCGCCTAGATGGCCTGGCTGTACCTCATGGCAACAGGGATACACTTCCATCAGCAGCTGTGGAAGCCCAGGGGTGGGAAGTGGGACCTCACTAGGTACACACGCCATGCTGTCAGAGGTACAGAAGTGAGTGGAGGGGCCACTCTCACTGGGTGGTGGCAGGGTTGGGAAACGTGGGGACATCTAAGTCTCGGGTGGGGCGTTGGCTAAGGTGTGGATGAGTGGGCACTCAGGCTTGTGATCCACACACACCTCTGCGTCTGGTCACCTCTGCTGACTTAAGCACGTCACTGGATCAAATGTCTGTCTTCAGACACCTTTGCTTGCCACCCTGAGATTGAAACATGTCCACTCGGAGTCTACAATCCCATTCTGATACTGGTTCTCTGCAGATGTTATCTAAGACAGACAGACAGACAGACAGACAGACAGACAGACGGAGCCACGGGGCCCACATCACAAGGAGCATATAGCCTACACTGTCAAGTACGGATGGGCTCAGGTGGGCTCAGCTGTGAGGTAGGGGACATCACTGGTCCAGGGTGTAGAATCTTTCCAGAGAGCCAGGGGAACCCGAGGTCCCCCTCCCTTTATCCCACTCACTCTGTGCAGAGCAGTTCACAGAGCCTGAAGCTTCTAGAAAACACTGCCAGGAACCAGGACCAAAAGCAGCAGAGTCCTGGGCAGGGAAGGGAGGCCACGGACCTCTGTCTCGGTGACTGTGAGAAGAAAACCAGCCTACAAGGACAGACTGAGCTGTCCCCAAAGTCAGCACCACAGGTGTGCTGGGCACAGGAGACCCAGGCCTGTAATTAAGAGCTCTGGATGCCTGGTGTGAATTGCCCATTCACACCCTTGCAGGTGGCTCACACCTCTGAGGAAGAAATAGCAGGAAAAAGAAAAAAGGAAAAAAAAAAAAAACCTGCATTCTATCTGGAGCCAGAGCCTGGCCAATCTGAGAGGCAGCAGACATCCCCACCCTCCGGGGACAGTCCCAGGAGGATGGTGGGCTCTGGAATGGGAGCTAACTACACCACCACAGAGCTGTGTGACCCTAGGCAAACTGCTTACCCCCTCTGTGCCTCCCAACTTGGACTTCATCGGCATTCTAAGGCTCTGCACAGTAGGGCTGCATACTCCATGGGCATTTTCTGTATACCCACTGGGTACCAGGCTCCCATGCACACTGTATGACTCCAGTGACATCTGATCTTCTAGTCTGGGGTGGGGTTTTGTTCAATAAGCAGATGCTCACGGGGGCAGAGGCCAACAGAGCAAGTGGAAGGGACCCAGGCGGGAGTGAGCCAAAGGCCTCAAGCTACACGGTGATTCTCTCAGAGGCACTGCTGTGCCTGGCACTGGGCACCCTAGGTTTCTGATTTTGAGATGAGACTCAGGCCACAGACCTAGGGACGGTGGAGCAGGACAAGGGGCCTGGGCCGGGCCCTTTCTCAGACTCTGACATCATGTCTTCATGTCTGACAAGTCTAGGATACAGGAAACCAGTGTGTGTGTGTGTGTGTGTGTGTGTGTGTGTGTGTGTGTGTGTGTCTCCACTCAGGGGAAGCTGGCAGGGAGAGAGGGAAGGAGGGAGGGGGAGCTGGAGGGGCTTCAGGGTCTCAAATCCAGGAGAAGCTCGACCTTTCGTGCCTGTGGGCGGGATGGGGTGAGAGCAAGGGGCTGAGCAGGGAACTTCTCTGGTGAGTGCTATTGGCAGAGCTGCCTGGGACCCAGGCTGACAGGGTTTCCTATCCTCAGAACCAGGGCTGTGGGCACCTCCCTACAGGACCTAGCTCACCACTGTGCGCCAACCCATATAAACCATATCTGGGCCACATACGGCCTACAGTTGGTCAATGGTACCTCAGGCTGTAGTGAGCCAGGCGACAGTGACACTCTACAACAGCCAGTCTTAGGAGGGACACAGGCCCTGCCTCTGTGGGGCAACTTCCACATCCCAAGGGCTCTGCATTCTGGGAGGGTGGGCAACAATAAGGAACACTTTATAGAGGAGACTGAGGAAAGGGACTTGTCTGGGACTGACACGGAGGCAACAGTAAGGGCCTTCCTACAGAACAGCCATGTACCTGGGTTCTGTGGTGACTGGCTGGGGACCAGGGAAAACACTCAGGCCCTCCAGGCTTAGGCTCCGTTTCTATACGATGTCCTGCTAGCTATCCAGTCTGTAGCGTCAGTGTGGTGTTCTCTAAGATACCCAGTCCTAGGCCTGGGACAGCTCCAGTGAACACCTCTCAGGTATGAAGGCAAGGGAGAAGCTAGGTCATTCCTCACACAGATGGCCTGTGTCCATGGCCAGGAAGGCAAAGTTAAGGACCTATAGACAAGGGGCAGAGAGGGAAGTGTAGCAGGCACACTCTAACCAGACAGGAAAGGGACAGTGTTCTTTCTTAACCTCAAGAAGAGAATGAAAACTTCTGAGCAGAAACTGCCCAGGGGATCTGTGGCCGTGCATCCTCCCTGCCTGCCACCCAGGCCTTCCCTCCCACCGTGGACTCCTGATACTAGTCTTTCAAAGTTTCAAGCCAAACAGGGTTCTGTGAAGTCCACAGCAACCCAAGGGGAGCCTATGGCTGGGCATGCTCCCTGTCCCACCCCAAAGTGAGGATGGCGAGGCCCCAAAGATGCTGCAGTCACTCGGGGAAAGGAACCATTGGGAAGCACAGTCTGAGCTGTGCCCATCAGACTGAGAATGATGGTGGGGATCCTCTCTCCTGTCTGTCTGTCCATCCCTCCCCAGGCCATGCCCTTTGCAGGGAGGTAGCAGGAGCCAAGTTACGGTTCCTCTCCAACAGACAAGAAAACCGCAGCTGGCTGACCGTCACAACTGCTCTGCCTCCAAACATCCTAACCGTCCTGCCGTACCTCTGTCAGGTCCCTGCCCCGTGAAAACCATGCACCAGGTTTCAGAATGGACACCAAATCAGGTGTGGTGTCTGTGTGACTCTGCAGCCCGCAATGTCCACAAGGCCAGCCCTGTAGAACCTCCTTCTTGGGAAGGGCGATTCTGCTTTTCCTGAAATTAGGGACTCCTGCTAAGGTAGCCCCAAGGAAGACAATGGGGCCCTTGCAGCTGAGCCTATGGCTCAGGCAGCTGTGCGACCTGAGCTGCGGTGTGTACACACACAAGGTACACACACTCTGAGCAACCCTGCTGGTCCTTACACAGGGGTGACAGGCCTGGGCAGTCGGGTCCTCCAGGCATCCTTGGGGCTGATGGGAGAGAGGGAATGGCGGTGTGAGAGGCACGCACCCAGGGAAAGGAAGACAATGAGAAAAGCTAGAGAGAACCTCCTGGGTAAAGACACAGGTTCTACCGGCGCCAGACTCTGGGGTTCAAATCTTGTCCCTACAGTTTTGGTGATGGAATCACGGTCACCATTCACTGAGACTGCTCCCTCTCAGAGCCGACAGCCTCTTCCCTGTTCTCTGCAGACAGTGGCAGAAGAGAGGACACTCCTGACACAGGTGCCTTCCCTGGGGTCCTAGCACAGTACCTCATACAAACACACATTCACCGATGTCCCCACTAAGACAACTGGGGGATGGGAGGGGGGCGGACAAGTCCTTCTAAACCTGGGAGGAAACCAGATATACAAGACCAAGCTCTGTTCAGAGTCCTGAAAGCCACATGGCCAGCTTAGACATGCAATCTTGAGTAGGCTGGGCCTTGAGTTCACTTTGGCCACAGCAGAAGCCCTCCCATGGCCAGGGCTGCAAGCTCCAAGCCTGTTGGCATGGCAGGCAGCAGGCACAGAGCCCAGCACACAGGCACACACCAGAAACATGGGTTGTGATTTCAAGTGTATGTACCAGGAAAAGCCCTCCCTGACCCCTAATCCTGCCTGACATAGTAGGTCAACCAGCTCTCCCAAACCCTGAAGCCTTCCTTCCCTTAGTCGGTGACCTTTCGCTGGCCGGTGGGTGGCTTTGTCTAGAATCATAGCAGAGGCATCAGCGGCCTGTGCATCCCTGGGAAGTCTCACAGTGACCCCTGCTGTCCACCACTGTGATCGGCCTCAGCTCTCCAATCGCTGGGAAGCTAACAAAAGCAAGGCAGAGCCTGTACAGGACGGTTCCAGCTTCAGGGGGTTTATGACCGCTCAGAACAATGGCGGAGGGGAAGAGACGCCACATGTAAGTACATTCGGCAGACACTAATTCCCTGTCTACTAAAAACGGAAGCATAATACACAGATCAAACAAAGCACCTTCTCCTGCCTTGCAGTCTTTTGTTTCCCTGGATAAATGTCATCCCCAATACACTGTGGATCTCAGTGACACTGTCATCTCCGAGGGACGAGGTTCCTGATCAACAAGCACGGTTTTTAGCAACTCCTTTTGATGCGGCAGCTATGAGATTGGACTCCCTTTTTTTAAAAAAAAAAAAAAAAAGCAGAAGCACCACAGGCGTGCAGGGAGCTGACACTCCCTCTCCTTTTGCCTGATGTGCTGTATGTGGGTACAGAAAAAACAAAACACAAAAAACAAAAAAAACGGCCCCTCACCCCCGAATGTGACCCATGTTACCAGGTACCGGAGCTCAGACATCGGAGGGGATAGCATGCAGCATCAATTGGGCTGACCAGGGCGGTGAACGCCCCCAGCCCAGGGAATGGGGAAGAGCAGGGAGAGAAGGGATGGGTTTTGAAGCCGATTCCCCAAGCAGCAGCTCATCTCTTAACCTCACAGCAAGAGGAAACACACAGGCCTCACAGAGATAATTCCCTCTCCAACTCAGCATGTGTCGTGTAGCTGGTGTCTGCCTTGCAAGTCGCAGACAGGTCATTCTACCAGACACACCACCTGAGAAAGTGACAGGCAAAGGCAGACACTCCTGACACGGCTCCTCCCTGGACAGCACCTCAGCACAGCAGAGGACACAGGGGACTCGAGGCCCCTGAGTTCTCTAAGACCCCAGCTGAACCTAGCAATTGGCATGGTGGAGTGAACTCACCCACCTCACGTTCTGAGAACACGTGCTTTGGGGTCCCTCAGGACACAGTGCCCTCTCATGGGATCACAGAAAAGTCTCCTCCAACTTGAGACTCAGTGCAGAGCCACTCACGTCACACTGCTCTTCTGTGCACGTGGGGGCGGCCGGCCTGAGGCCTGTGCGGTTCAGACTGTCAGAGTTCAGATGACGGAGGGCCGGAGACATGGTTGACTCAGTGGTTAAAAGCACTGGGTGCTCATCCAGGGGACCTGAGTTCATGCCCAGCACCCACGTGGCCGCTCACAACCATCTGTAACTCCAGATCCTGGGGATCTGACGCCCTCCACTGGCCTCTGAAGGCACTGCATGCACATGGTGCAAAAATAGAAGTAATACAGAGAACATTAAAAGGTTGGAGAAAAAGAACTGAAACTGATGGACCACCTTTCAAACCATGAGCAGAATGAGCCTGACGACGGCCAGGCTCCTGCGTCAGGCTCCTGCCTGCCGTCATGGCCTGGGAAGGAGAGCCCTGAAGCTTCTACCTCTGTCCCTGTCCCAGCCAGGTTGTCTTTGACTCTCGTCACTTGCCTGGGTCCCAAGCTGAGACTGCATCCTGTACTAACAGACCATGGCCTGTATTCTGTATGTCACGTTCACTGTCCTCCCGAAATGGCTTTTCCCCAGAGAGCAACTGAGACTGGTGACTCAATCCCATGAGGAAAACAGGGTCCTCTGGGGACCTGAGGTGAAAGTCCCAGTGCCTGGGCCCCACCTTGAAAGAACTGACTCTCCTGGAGCAAAACCTGCACAGAGGGTTGTCGGTAAATCCCACAGGGGAACCACAGAATGCAGCCACCAGAATTGCTGTCTCTCCTGATATCTGGTGACAGCCCTAGGGTACAGGCACACATCCAGCCATCCTCCTGCCTCTGAGAAAGGAGACCAGGGCACTCTTGCACCATAATCTCTGAGATTAAGGAAGTCGCATCAAGGGCAAAGTTTGGAAGGCCCATCGTGGGGCTTACAGCACCGAAATCAAGACCTGAGTAGCCTCCCAGCCTCCACGGGGCGCTGTGCCCACAGCTCAGTATGAGGACCTACCTGAAAAGCTCCCGGATCTCCCTCTGGTTGGCCTGGAAGGGGATATTCCGCACCAGGATCTTGGAGGTCGTCTGCTTCTTGGGGACCTGCTTCTTCCGAGTGGATGTCACGGCAGGCCTGGAATGGGGTGGGGGAAAAACACTACATCATCTGGGCTGCCAATTGCTTCTACCTAGACCAATCTTGTCACCTTCCCACACAAAACCCCTCCCTGTCCTCTCAAGTGGCCTACAGAAGGGGCCGGATGAAAGCAGAGGAAGTCAGCCAATCCCCCACTCAGGGTGACAGGGACCAGAGTTATCTTCTCCCCTGAATAGTGTAGCCCATTGCTGCTGTCCTGTAACAAGGACCATCAGAAGGAACCCCATGAGGGAGGGCCTCAGGCATTCTGGGTCAGCACTTTACCCCTGAGCTACAACCCTAGCTGTTCCTTTTATTATAAAAACATGTCTAAGCTCTCTCCCCAGGGGATGGACACAGACTGGGGCAGTCAGACAGGGAAGCAGGTATCAAAGTTGGCACGTGAAACCTTAGTTGGGAAGAACCCCAAGTGGCTGAGGAATTGGGGTGTGTATGGGGGGGGGCGCATTTAAGAACCGTAAGACACCAGAACAATCAGCACCAAGGTCAGACATAGAGAGCTGTCACCCATCCAAGGACAGAGAAGACATCTCAGGACTCACTTAGTGGCCCGTTCGGAGATCCGCACCTCCAGCTTATGGCCGTCCACAACGTGACCCTAGAACACAAAATGACCAGGCCTGGTCACTAACTCACCCTCACCTTTTCTAGCACCCAGCCTGTCCCAGGCAGAGGGGCTGGTGAGAACCAAGGACAGAGATGGCTTTAACACAAGAGCTGACCAGCAGGTGGCCAGAGAGACCCGGTCTCCTAGGCATCCCGGACCTCCCGGCCACTCAGGGAGCCGTTTCCACCATTAGACGCACGCTCAGGGAGAGGAGCCTGCAGGTCTAGCTAGAGCGCTCGTTCTAGTCCACAGGCTCTTTATGGAAAGTTCTAACCCACCCGCATGTAAGCTAGGCCCTAACTGCAGTCCCCGGCTTACAAAGCAGCTGCATTAGCAAAATGACCCCTGGAAATCCCTCTGATATCCCAGGAAATACATCATGTGGGGCTTTGGACGCCCAATCCCCGGCAGTGATGTACACACACGTTCGTGCATAGAAGAGCACATGGCATGCGTGCAAATGCAGCGCTACCAACTCTTAAGAATCACGAAAGAGAAAATATGGACCACAATTTTCAGAGTTGAATTTGAGTCAAATGAAGACACGAAGTCCAGGAACGCAGTGTGACTTCGAGTAGACGAAAGATAAAACCTCACAGGGCCCGCGCTGAGCTGTGTCCTCTGCCCTGCATGACCCGACGACTGGCAACAGCAGAGAGCTCTGCCTTTATTTTCTTGAGACAGGGTCTACTATATACATCAGACTAGCCCAAGACCTGCTATATAGACCAGGCTGGTCCGGAACTCAGAGGTCCTCCTGAGTACTGGCCTTGTGGCTTTCTTCTTAAGCAAGGTTCAAGTCCCTCTAGGGCTGCCACAGGCCACAGTTCCTCTCTTGCTGTGGAGGATCACAATCTGCCTCTTTGCCTTTTCCTCTTCTCCCTCTCTCAACTTTTTCCTTGGTCTAAGGCAGGGTGAGGTCTTGGAAGGGTTCAAGGGTTCCCCAGTTACCCCTAGACTATGTGTGTTCTTCATAGCAGCTCTAGAAACACTCCTAAAATTCCAGTCAGAGCTCGCTCTTCTGCTGCCTTCAGGCCTGGTGCTAGCCCTTCAAAGGACCTAGGTCTGGGTGTCTACACCTCTTCCTTCTGTCCCAGCATCCTGTCCCCATGCTGCTCATCAGGCTGGCCTCTCTGCCTCTCAAACGTACAGAGCTCATTCCTCATTCCTGCCTCAGAAGGCCTGCCATAGGCCTCTGTACTTACCGTCCCCACCTCCTAGCTGCTCCCTCCCAGAGCTCTGAGCAGGTGACGTCTGTCATGACAGGTACTGGTCACCTGTCACCTCCTTAAGGAGCCCTCTGTGTTTTCTGCGGCATCCCCTGGGGGAGGCGTGACTTCCGTGACTGTGCTCTTATGCATCTGTCCAGGTCTGAAGCCTGTCTTTCCCAGCAGAGGGAGGAGCGAGCGCATCTGGTTTAGTCATGGTCCGAGAGAATGTCCGATAGACAGACGGGTCTGCATGTGTACACAGCCCCACTCACTGTATTTCCTGGGATATCGGAGGGATTTCCCGGGGTCATTTTGCTAATGCAGCAGCTTTGCGTCTAGGGACTGTAGTCAGAGCCAAGCTTACGTGAGGCTCAGGTGGGTTAGAACGCTCCATAAAGAGCCTGCGAAATAGAGTAAGCATGCTGGAATCACGGCAAAAGAACGAGTGAGTCAAAGTGGCCATGGAGGGTGAGAGAGGCCCTTACTCTTTCTTGGGCCCTGTTCTCACCATGGGGACCCAGAACCCCCATCTTACCTGGAGCTGCTTGAGGGCTTTCTGGGCCTGTTCTGGCTTCTTATATTCCACAAACCCAAACCCCATTGAGAGGAGCGCTCCTGAGGGAGAGAAAGAGGGAGAGGGAGGGGAGTGGGGTGGGGCCCAGCACCAGAGCAGACCACAGTGGGCGGGGCCCAGCACCAGAGCAGGCCACAGTGGGCGGGGCCCAGCACCAGAGCCGACCACTCCGGAAGACTCCACTGGTGGGCCTCCACTTCTCTTCCCTTCTCACACCCCTCTTCCTTCAAAACAAGACTTAGCTCGTGCTAAGAGACCTAGGACCGAGCATTAAGGTGAATCCCAAATGGGGCAACATGGCTGCTCCCTGGGTCTCCTTGGCTATTAACTAGTGGATGACTGACTGGATAGCTCACCTCCTAATCAGAATCTGCCCTTCAGAGGGAGTGGGAAGTAACAGGGTGACCATGGCTACACCAGTGGGCTCCTGGAACCTGCCTGACAGACACCCAGCAGGACCATAGCTGTCCATTACTATTCAGGAACATGCTGGGCCAGCCCACACGCTAGCCCCACCAATCCTGCCTAACTGAAGAAGACTCCGGATGGGGATGGCCCTACCTAGCCCTTGCAGGAAGCCAGGAGGTGGTCCGCCAGGACTCAGGAGAATCCCTGGGACCAAGGAAAGGCATGAGGTCTAGGTGCCTGCGGGTCAGGGAGGCACAAGATTAATGCATTGGTAGAATGTTCTAGAACTTATTCTTCTGGGTATTTCCCTTGGAAAACAGGATGGAAAGTCCAAGGTCAGCCATTTCTTGGCACACCTGGGAAAGTTCCAGAACACAGAGGTGAAGGGAAGAGGCAGAGGCTCCAGCTTCATACTGCTGCCCCATGAGACTGTTTCAAAGCCGCTCACTACTAGGGAACATTCTAGAGGAAGGGGTCCAATATGTCAGTTGGATCTGCCAAAGAGCAGGAGGCCTGAGGCAGGCCAGGGACCACCATAGAGGAGGGTGACATCTGGAAACCAGAAGAGGAGGCGGAGATGCCATGGTGGGGTCCCGACTCCCTCCCTCACACACTCCTTCAGGAAGTGCTCCTGCTGGGTCGTGGGGATAAATACCTGTTTTATTCTTCTTCTTGGAGACGGTGCAGCTCTTTACAGTTCCCACTTTGGAAAACACCTGCAAAAGACAGGCCCCTGTCACCAGGAAGTGCGCAGCCACCACTGTTCCCTTGCATGAGGACCCGCCCCTGAGGTGAACAAGGGGGTGGATGTGATGCTGCCAGGAGGCCGCAGGCTGCATCCCAGCCCTCTGTTCCCCAACTCACTTCCTTCAGTGTCTCTTCTGTGGTGCTGAAGTTAAGGTTCTTAATGAACAAAGTGCACCCTGGGATGCTCTCCTCTTCCTCTTCCTCCTCTTCTTCTTCCTCCTCTTCCATTTTGCCTGTGGAGGCCTCTGCTCCTTCAGCCGAAGCCTTTTCACCTTCTGGGTCTAGTACTGGCCGTCGACAGAGAAACCAGTGTGTTACATGGTGATATTGCAAACTCACAGACATCTCAGGACTTCAAGCACAAAACTTGCTAGATTAAAGAGGTCTTGAGGCGCTGTTGGGCTTCAGCGGAGGGAGAAAGAAAGAGAGGGAAGGAGAGAGGGGAGGAGGGGAGAGAAAGGGAGAGGAGAAGGGAAATGAGAGAGATGGAGTCAGAGAGAGGGAGTGGGGGTGAGGGGAGAAGAGAGAGAGGTGTGTAAGACAGGCAGGCAGGCAGGCACAGATGTCCTGCTGTAGGCCCCATTTGAGAGAGAACAGAATACTGAACACAGACCAGAACTGGGAGTGCTGAACACGCCTGACCACACTGACTTAACGTGAACATAAACTACCATTATCAACTATTGTCTTCAATCATGAACCTAAGCAGAATGCTATTTTCCTCAAAATCACAGACAAACACCCCCCCCCACCAAGGTACTTGATGAACTTTCAAACTAAAAATCCAATGTGAAATCTCTCAAAATTGTAAAATGAGGGTGGGGCAGGGTCGAAAACAGATCGATGTCAATGACTCTGCCCAAGGCTTTGGACCCAAAGCCCCCAGATGCATTGCTGTCAGGGCAATGCATGCATGCCCTGGTGGGCCAACACCAGAAAGGGTGCGTGGGCCAACTGACGGCTGCTGTCCTTTGCCCTCAGTCCAGCTTCTGCGTGTGGGCGGGACTTCCTGGTGCTCGGCTCCGTCCATCCCCCCAGCCTTCTGACAGCCCCACTCACACCTGCTGTAACGGTGAGGCCCACAAACCCACCCACACAAGCCCGATGGGGGTGACACAGTGACATCGTCACCTGACACCATGGGAAATACAGCTGTGCCCTCAGCTCTCTGTGGGCCTGGCCCAGAGCCTGGATTCAAGCCCTGTCTCCAGCAATGCCACACAGCACGGCTGCCTGCACTCGCAAAGGCAAGGCCGAGGAAAAAAGGGTGACTCAGGATGGACAACGGGACGGCAGCTCCTGGGGAAGATGCAGAATGACAGTCCCTCCCTCTCATTAGTTCACCTCAGCCTCAGACAATGGAGGCTGTTGACATCTCTGATGCCTGTGCCACCACCTCCATGAGGTACCACATCATAAAACATGAGGCTACAGAACATTCTAGAGCCTTCTGCACCTGCACCCTCAATCTCAGGTTGCCTCGGGCTGGTGTGAGGATTCATCAGGGCTGGGAAAGACATTTCACTGAGAACAGTCGGGAAGGCGATGGCCCAGGAGGTCTGCTGGAGTGAGTGTCCCTTCTTGGTACTGCCCAATGTCTGACACTTGGAGAGCTCACCTCAGTATGGTCAGAAAGGTGGAGTTTACAAGAAGAGAAAAATGTAGCTGTTTTTTAAAAATTTTAGTTTATCAGTTCTTATGACTTAAGTTGTAAGAGCATTTGGCCTTCAGACTCAGCTGGGGCCAGCAAAAGAACTAGCTTGCTGGCCTCACGCTCCATGCCCTGGCCTGTACCACATTACTGACCCTGCCCACCTCCTGTCCCCAGTCTGGACTCAGCTAGCTCTAGCAGCATCCAGGGGACAGTCTGACAGCCCCTGGCATGTGCACCTAGGACTCTGCCCTCAGCTGTGTCTCACAGATCATGCTCGGATGATCACAGGGAGGCAACTCTGCTTTAGCCACTGGCTGAGCTGAGAAAGGTTCTAGGTAGTATCCAAGGCGGGCAGGTCCCTCCCGGCTGGTCAGCTGCGGTCCCTCCCGGCTGGTCAACTGCTCCTGGCCCCAGCCTCAGGAGGCAGGGGACATTTGAGAATGTGGGTGTGCAGCTTGCCCGGCCAGAACAGTTCCAATGAGCCAACCTACACCCTCCAACACTAGGAAATGCAGGCCATACTGTGGTGTGGCAGACCTTCCCACAGTCCAGGCAGGGCTACCAGCCTCCCTACACTCATCCTGCCTCCCTGAATCTCAGCAGCCAGGGGATACTGGAGAGGAGGAGGGGAAACTGGGGGGTGTTTGGGGGGGGAACCATGGGGCTATGAGACATATGCAGGCCACACTGGTTCTGCCACACTCGCTGTGCCGGGGCTGGTGGCTGAATCCTACCTTAGCACCCCATTTCCAGTACGGCTGTGGTGGTTTGAAAGCAAATGGCCTCCATAGGCCCATAGGTAGTGACACTTTTAGGAGGTGTGGCCTTGTTGGAGGAAGTGTGTCACTGTGGGGGTGGGCTCTGAGTTCTCCCATGCTTAAGCTCTGCCCAATGTGGCTCACAGTCTCCTCCTGCTGCCTGAGGATCAAGACGTAGAATTCTCTGGAACTCACGGCTCCTTCTCTAACAACATGTCTGCCTGCATGCTGCCATGCTTCCCACCACGACAGTAATGGTAACGGACTAAACCTCTGACACTGTACGCCAGCCCCAATTAAAGGTTTTCCTTTACACGCGTTAGCATGGTCATGGTGTCTCTACGGCAACAGAACCCTAAGTCCACTGTGTTTAATGAGAGCAGGCACAGTGCACAGGCATAATGCACACATGTACGCATACACACATACACACGTACACAGAGTACATGTGTATGCACACACTCCGGCACCCAGCACTGGGCTGTTCGGAAGCACATGAGCCCATGACCTCATCCACAGGTTTGGATACTGTCACTGACTGACCAACTGACCTCCTTGCTGGTCCCCCACCTGGCTTGTCAGCTTCTTACACCTCATCCCTGGCTTCTCTCTGCTTAGCCCACACCAATTGCTCTGGCCTCTTTGCTGACTGCCAGACCTGCCAAACCAGCACCTGCCACGGGACCTTTGCACATGATGTGCCTGCTCATTCTTCATCTCCTGGATCCCCGTGAGGTCACAGCACAAGCATTCCCCGAGGGCCCTTCCTGCCGGGTGTTACAAAGGACTTGGCTAGTCCCTATCACTTCCCTCTACTTTCTTCTTTATAGAACCCCAGCTTCACTGTGAAATCACTTCCTCCAGTGGCTCCGGTCTGTGTGTCTCAGATGTGAGGGGAGCTCACCAACTGTGGGGCCGGGCCTGGGATAGTGATGTCTGTCACACTCAGCCTGTGCCTGGAACACAGGACTGGCAACCGCCCTTACAGTGGGGTGTAGCTGTGGAGTCCCAGACCCAAGCTCAGACTCTGAGTCCTGCACATGTGCACTGCCGTGGTGTGAGGCCCCGTCTCCAGGCTTCCCTCTCCCTCACTGTCTAGAAGGGCAGCAATAGAGCTTCTGAGAAACCAAGGAGGGACCAGGGAACTGGCCTGCCACAGCATCGAGGACTGTCCTCATCTGCAACCTCACCCCTCCCGTGCACACTGCAGACTGCTCGGCGGGTCCTCCTAGGCCGTCGGAGGAAAAGCTGTGAACCCCTAACTCTAGAGGCAAAACGGCACAAGGCAGGGAGCGATGCCCCCCACCCCACTGCCTGGAGTTCTGAGAAGGCCTGCCTGCACCCACATCCGGGGACCTGGCCCTACCTTATACCTCGCCTCCAGCCCTGCTGTGGCCTGTGTCTCGGCCCAAGGGAGGCTGGAAAAGGCTACATGCCAGGGGGGTAAAGACAAGGTCTTCTTAAAACATGATTCGGATTTAGCCCTAAGTAGAGAGACAAAGGAGAGACAAAAACCTGGGCACCATGAAACCCAAATGGATGACAAGAACAGCGAGAAGAACCAGAAGGGGGAAGGGATAAGAGAGGTGGGGGGCTGGGCAAGGGCGGATGGGGGGTGAGCAGCTAGATGCAGGTGGGTTGCAGGGACCGGGAGGGGCAGGGAAAAACCACTTCCACCTCAGTCAGCACAATGGCAGCCAGTCACAGGCGGCCACAGGGGGCGTCATTAGAAGCAGGCTGTAGGATTCCCCTGCCCCTCCCCACTAGAGCTCCTGTGAGGCCCACAGCGACAGCCTGTTATCAGCAGCAAGCAGCTTGGTGGGACCTCCCCTGACTCACAGCCCTTTATCTGGAGGTGAGGGTCTTGGTTTCGGGGAGATAAAACACGCTGTTCCTGTCCCTTGGGACCCACGCAGGGAACAGCGGCTCACTGCAGAAAAGCCTGCCCATCCCCCTCCTCCTCGCCTATGAAATCCTAGTCTGGTCCCCAGCACTCTAGGTCCTCACCCTACAGGGATGGGAGAGCTGGCGGTACCTTCAGAACAATGTGCAGGACAAGGTAAGGGGACACAGGATGACTCTGGGCAGGGGTGAGGGGACACGGGATGACCCTGGGCAGGGGTGAGGGGGCACGGGATGACCCTGGGCAGAGGTGAGGGGGCACAGGATGACTCTGGGCAGGGGTGAGGGGACACAGGATGACTCTGGGCAGGGGTGAGGGGGCACAGGATGACTCTGGGCAGGGGTGAGGGGGCACAGGATGACCCTGGGCAGAGGTGAGGGGGCACAGGATGACTCTGGGCAG
>NW_021620792.1:1875774-1903078 GCF_004785775.1 Grammomys surdaster | reverse complement strand
ATGACTCTGGGCAGGGGTGAGGGGACACGGGATGACACTAGGCAGGGGTGAGGGAGCACGGGATGACCCTGGGCAGGGGTGAGGGGACACAGGATGACTCTGGGCAGGGGTGAGGGGACACGGGATGACACTAGGCAGGGTTGAGGGGGCACGGGATGACACTAAGCAGGGGTGAGGGGATACAGGATGATACTCTGGGCAGGGGATGACACTCAGTGGACAGGGGACTGTGTAGTCAGACAGGCTGAGCTGGGAAGGGACAGAGGGATGATCAGGACACAGTACATCTGGGCAGGGTGTAACCTGGGCCAGCTTCCTGGTCCTCTCCCAGGTCTGAGGTTGCCTTGGTGTAGGTCACAGGCTGTGTGTGACCATGGAAAGCAAACCCTCAGGGTCAGAGCTTGGTAGAAGGACAACGCAATGGAGTGCCACCCCAGACCCCAGTGTCAGGAAACCTCTCTAGCTCCAGAGAAACATCTGCACCCAAGGCCACCAGTGATTCTACTCGGTCTACCTCAGCTGCCCCACCTGCCCCCTCAGTAGGCCAGCTGGACGTGCTGAGGAGCAGGCTGTGTGGATGCAGCCAGCCCATGCGGCGGCGACACACAGCTCTGTGTGGCTACAAGGGCACCATGATACACTTGGTTCCCAGCCTGTGGCTGACAACAGTAACCTTGGGCAGCCTGGTGGCCAACACCATGCTACAGACACAAAGACAGAGCTCAGAGAAGGGAGGCATTCCCCCAGCCATGGCAAGGAGCAGAAGACTGCCATGCACTAGACAGCATGTACATCTCCCCAGCACAGTGTCACTGCTGTGAGTGTAACTCAAGGGCCCACTGGCCACACAGACTTGAGCCACAGCCACCTAAAGTCACTTTCGCATGTCAGTGTCACTGACCACTCCTCACTGGTTGGAGCCACCAGACTCTGGAGCCTGACTGAGACCTCCCGTACATCAGAGGCTCAGGACACAAGCACAGCCATAGCCCAGCCCTCCCTGCAGAGGGGTGAGTCACATCCTTCCCACAGTCCTTCACTTCCTTGGCATCTATCTACGGAGCAGTCCTGCCCTCCGCCTAGGGCTGCATCCCAGGGAGCTGGGCATTGGGGTGCAGTGATAGCCTGGCCAAGATGGAGATGACAAGGGAGAAATAAAGTGTGGATTCCAATATTTACCAGCATCAACGTAAAGGGGAGAGACGCGACAGGACAGCAGCCACACAGCCCTGACACTGCCGCCCAGCCATGAGCCGAGCCTCCTGGGTGTGTCTTCAGGAACCCTGGCCCCGGCTAGTTTCCATGCCTCGCAATGAGGAATTGCTCTTATGTCAAAATGTATCACCCAGGTTCAACTGGAGGCCTGGGGTGCTGAGGGGAAGAACCAACCCCAGGACAGGTGGCACCTACAGACTGAACACAGCCTGAGGTCCCAACCTCCAACACTAACGATCAACAAATGCAGGACCAGGAGAAGAAACATCTCAGGATAAGACTGTGAGCAGGTTTGAGGGGACTTTTGGTCTGAGACCACCATGCCACTTCCTGACAGACGCTAGGAAGGGATATCCAGAAGGTCCAGCCAGCTACCCGAGTGTGACAACCACGACGTGTCAGGGTCAAAGAAGAGGGACAGGGAAGTGATGATCCACATGGGACTATTATGGCCTCTGGACAACCCTCGGTGACAGTGAGCAGAGACACCTCAGCCTGGGCGAGGATCTGAACCCTCCTTCTGCCAACCTTGGTACTTGTCTTTGCTTTTCTTGCTGCCGTAGACTCCTATGTGCGTACACCTGACTATACAGAAACCACAGAAAATGGGCTATGGTCTACACCCCTGCAACCCCAGCCTGAAGGCCCAGCACTCGGGGGCGGAGGCAGGCAGGAAGTGCAAGCTCATCCTCCGCTAACAGGACACCTGAGACTACCCTGAACTACATGGGAACGTCAAACCAAACAATGAAGTCCACACAGCAGCTGGGCCTCCACAGTGCCCACTCCACAGCAGCCTCACGGGTCCTCACACGTGCCGACCCAGATGCTTCAGGCTCTCAGAGTGGCAGGCACTCCTGAGCATCAGTCTGGATGACGGAGAGTTGTCCTGTACCTACTGTCAAAGTTGTGCCCTCCCCCTCCCCACAGTGAGCTAAGGGGATCTGCTGCTGTTTCCTATCCTGACCACCAGGGGGCACTGTGACCCCAGAGCTGCCACAGAGGGACCACCTATCAATTCCAATGGAGAGTCAAGGTTCCCACAGCCTCTTTGAAATCCCTGTCAATACACTCAAAGGTCTCTACAACCTGTGACTAATAAATTAAAACTTGGCCACCTCAAGAGGCGACATCCCAAGGATCCACTCTTTAAAGGACATTTGACATGCCTATGAAATCTATCTGCAGGCAGAATGAAGGGCACCCGGCCAGCGGCCTCATGATGGCCTTCCCGCACCCCCACCCTCCTCCCAGCTCTGCCCACAGCATGGTGACCCCAGACTCTGCTCTCACCAGTCTCCTGTTCCGCCTCGGCTTTCTCTGCAGGCTGCTCAGGTTGGGAATCTTTCTTCTGGGGGGCTGTGCCAAAGACGCCAATTGGAGCCCACTCCAGGTACAGGGGGACATGGTGGAACTGCAGAAAAAGGGGTGTCAAGGCTGTGAGTCCCCATCAAAGACCTAGCTAGAGACTCAGTGCTGCCTGGCAGAAGGGCCAGAGATGACAGAGCCAGGAGAAGCCGGGTACAGAGCCCTTCCTGCACGGGCAGGGCTCAGGACCCTTTGTACATCCAGGTACCTGAGCGCAGCCTTCAGACACTAATGTGAGACACACGTCATGAAGCACCAAAGTCCCAGGCAGACGGAAATTCCTGGTACTGAGCTGTTAGTGCCTCGCCAGGACACAGTCAAGTCCTGACCTTGAGCCCCAGCCTGACTGTGACCTTGAGCCCCAGACTGACTGTGACCTTGGCAATAGGAGGCGAATCTTGGGGTGAGACCGTGCTATCTGGCTGAGCTGCAATTTTAATGCAGAGGTCTGGAGGGCAGACGGAATGGGATGGGCAGAGGTGACGGGTGAGACTGGACTGACAAGCTGAGAGACCAGAGTCCACCGAGCTGGCGGCCCCTTGTCACAACAGCCTGGGAAGCTCAGATCTGTTATCTTCTCTTTAATCAAAAGCCAGGAGGCAGTCCCTGGTATAGCAGTAATGTTCACCATAGAGCAGCAGGCTCAGAGCCTGCGTGGTTTGGGCGGGGCCTGTGTGGTTTGGGCGGGGCCTGTGTGGTTTGGGCGGGGCCTTGTGGTTTGGGAGGAGCCTGTGTGTGGGAGGCCCATGCCAGCCTGGGGGCAGCTCGAGCTCTTATAGTCTCTGGTGCCACCAAGATCAGTGGCCATACCTTGGAATAGGCCAGGTGCCTGAAAGCCTTGCGGGCCTCCAGTGGCTCCAGGAACTCGACAATGGCCGTGATGCCACCTTCAGGCAGGAGCACGCGGCCCAAGCTGCCGAAGCGGCTGAAGATCTCCTGTAGCTCTGCCGCCAGCGTACCTGCCGGGAGGTTCTTAGCCAGGATCACAGTCTTACTCCGTTCTGCTGCAGCCTGAGGAAAGATGAATGTGTGGGGGACAACAGAGGGGGGTGACCTCAGCATGGCTTCAGTACTGGACGCTGGTGGCAGCCTCAGCAGAGAAGCCCCATCAGGACCCCTAGCAAACAGGCTTGGAAAGCAGAGCTGGGGTTGGGGGGACTGGGGGGTGTTCGATCTCAGGTTTCTTGTTCACTCCAAGACCCACAGACAGCTCTGCAGAGGGGCTGGTGCCTGAGAGACCACACCTCTCCAATTCACCCCAAGCCACACAAGTTCAACAGTCTCCAACCACAACCCAGACTGGAGAGCCCAAGGTGGCCCCATGGGCTTCCAAAGGACGAGAGCCACTTCTCAATGCCCAGGCTCCTTCCTGGCAGCACAGACCTGTCCCCTATGTGTAGAAGGCAGGAAGAGCTACAGACTTTCGTCCCTGAGTGCACCCTATGCTCTGCAGGGCATAGACTGAGGGACCAGTCCTGCAGACTGACTCTTGGCTCAGGTTCCCATCACTCACAGGACCCGTCTTTCCAGTATCCCAGGAAACTCTGTCCTAGCTCTGAATGAGTGTGGACTCACTGTGTGCGGTAAGGACTCATTGTATGCGGTAAGGACTCACTGTGTGCGGTAAGAACTCACCTGGCTGAAAGAGTCCAGGCAGACACCATTGTCGATAAGGAAGCTGCGGACCTCCTGGACCAGCTGGGTCTCCCCCAGAGCCACACGCACAGCCACACTGCCCTGGGTCTCCTGTGGGAGGAAGGGAAGAGGCCCAGGTGCTGTCAGGAGGTGGCTCAGAGGGAAACGCCTGTGTCCACACCCATCAGTCTGCAGACTGGAGGTCCCCAGGCCTCAGACTCCTCTGGATGTGCAGAGTAAACCTGGGAGTCCTCGGTCCCTTTCCAGCTTTGCCTTGTCCCGTGGCTCATGACCCCCGCCCCTGGCTTTCCTCGGGGAGAGGGCCCTGCTGTCCTTCCTACAGCTCATTGCCTGCAGGGGCTTCCGACGCACCCACCTCAGCCTGAGCCGGCTCCTACCCCAGCCTCTCACAGATTACCCCAGGTTACAGTCACTGGGTTAGCAGCCCAGTGGGGCTATGACCGCTCCTTTGTGTCTTTCTCCAGTAGAGGGCACCAAAGAGCAAGTCCCCTTCAGTCCTGGGTATGGCTGACATCTGAGCCACAGAAACTGCCCCCTTAACTTAGGTCAGGCTGTGTCTGCTCAAAACAGTGTCCAGTGTCTCTAAACGTGGCCCACACCATTCAGTCTCCAGTCAGTTAAACCCACACCAGCACCAGACGAATACGGAGAAAATGGCTCGGGCTGTTTTCATGTTGAACACATGTTACAATCACAGTATTTTAGGTATGCTGACTTAGGCCATGAAAGATAACTCTGCCTGCTTCCCCTGGCTTCTCTGAAATACCATCATTCTCACATATGTGGTACATTCAGTGTCCAGGGTCAGGGCTGAGCCTGTGTCTGGGGAGAAGGGTAAGTGACAAGGGAGGGGAGGAGCTGCGAGCAAAATCACAGGCATTCTGTGCCGAGCATCAGGTGCCGAGCACGCTCCCACCGCAGGCTCGGCCTGAGGTAACTCAGCAGCTGCCACGTCCAGACACCCGGGAGAGGCCATGATTCACTCACGTGGTCAAACACTTGGCTCTTGGTGGCGTTGTACTTCTGTGCGATGGCGTCAGCCACGGCATTTGGCCCCATAAACAGCGTGTTCCAGTTGTGACAGCTGAGGAGTGTGGGCAGAACAGAAGTCACGTGGGGGCCGACAGGCCGACTCCTTCTCAGAAGCCCGAGCCCCTCCCTCCAGCTCCCTGCCACAGACCAAGCACACGGCGAGGCCCGGAGACTAGCAGACTGAGGACCCCAGGTCTCAGCTCGGGGACTCTGCACTCTGCACACAGCCTCTCCTACATCCGCACCGTGCGCAGACGGTGGGAAGACCCTGCTCTGCTCTCCCCTTCCCGCGAATGGGCAAAGTGAGGCCTTGAAAAGCCATGGATGAGGTGCACAAGAAGAGCGGAGGGTGGGGTCAGGGGCAGCAGACCCGCGGGCTCAGTGGCCGCTGTGGAGCTGACAAGGACCTGGAGCTGTTGGCTTTGTCCATGGCTTCCTTCTTCTTCTTGTAGGAGGATCCCGGGGTGTTGGCCTCCTGGCTGGCTTCTTTCTTGATGGTGGAAGGTAGGACGTGGAGCATCCTGCCCTGGAGGGGATGGAAGGAGGCTGAAACACAGCTCCACCCTCAGGAACGCCACCTCAGGTCACAAGTGCACTAGAGCTACGTCTGACTGGAGGGGACAGCAGAGGGACCGTGTGGTTTGTGGCAATTTGGATGAGAATGACCCCAGAGGCTCACATATTGGAATGTTTGGTCCCCAGTTTGTGGGACTATGTGGGATTAAGAGCTGTGGCCTTGGAGGAGGTGAGTCTCCGGAGGTGGGCTTCAAGGTCTCAAAAACCTACACCATTTCCAGTTAGCTCCTGTCTTGGCCTCATGCTTACTGACAGAGACCTGTTCTCTCAACTGCTGGTCTACTGGCGCGCTCCCCGTCCTGACACTCATGGACTCACCCTCTCAATCTGAGCCCCCCCACCAACAGTTTAAGACCTAGTTCCTCTCCATCTGTATCACAAAGGGACCTGCCATTGTGGTGAGGCCAGCTGACACCACTGCATACAGGAGACATGGTTCATGTTTTTAAAAAGATTTACATAGACATATTTATGTCTGTGTGTATGTGTGCCTGAGCGTATGTGCACCATGTGTGTGCAGTGCCTTCAGAGGCCAGAAGAGGGCGTCATAGAGTCCCTGGAGCCGGAGATCCAGGTGGTTGTATGTGGCCCAGCATGACTTCTGAGAAACAAACTTTGGTCCTCTAGAAGAGCAGGAAATGCTTTTTTCTTTTTCTCTCTTTTTTTTCTTTTTTCTTTTTTTGTCTTTTGAGTCAAACCCTCATTGGCCTGGAATTCCATTCGTAGACCAAGCTGACTTTGAATTCACAGAAATCCACCTGCTTCTGCTTCCTGAGTGCTGTGGGCCCACTCAGGAAGTGCCCTAACTGCCGAGCCACCTCTCCAGCTCAGGAAACTGCTTACAGTACCCATGGCCCCAGAAACCCGCATCCTGTCATTTTCTGTCCCTCCAGTGAGAGAATAGGAGGTCTACACAGGTGGACGCAGGTTCATCTATAAACCATGAACAAATATGTCAAACAGGCTGCCTGGACTTGGGCAGGCGTGCTGTGCCCACCCCCTGCTGCCACAGGCAAACAGCCTGAATGCTTGGGCACACCATGGCTACCAATACTTGTAGCTTCATCTTTCGCTGAGGAACTGTTTCAGAAGGCATAGAGCACGGTTTCATTCAACAAATATTCTTTAAGGATCCAGTGTGTGCCAGGCTGCCTCGAACAGCAAATGACAAGGCCAGACCACTGCCTTTAGAAATCTCACCCTCTAAAAGCTCACGTGATGTCAGCATAGCGGGCCACTGTGGGCTTTCAGGCCTGAAATGCACAGACACACAGACACAGACAGACACAGACGCACACCTGTGCCTACTTCCTTAAGCCCAACAGCCCGACGAGGCCAGGGCTAACTTACCTGGAATACCTGCCCATCTACCTCAGCATAGGCCTTCACAGCGTGCTCAGGGAACATGAAGGTGACAAAGGCAAAGCCCTTTGGCTTCTTGGTCAGGCTGTCAATGGGGTAGTGGAGTTCTGACAGGGGACCTGGAGATGGGAGAAGTGTCAGTCAGTTGTGGGCCAGAGGACTGGGTAACAGGAATACAATGGCCAGGCAATGGGCTCGACTGGTGAGATCAGCAAATGGCTGTTCTGGAGCAGCCCAGACTGCTGGGTCCCTCAGGACAGCATGGCGACACCATGCCAGCTTACCAGCCAGCTTACCAGCCCAGGGCCAAAGGTATCTGTGAGTCAATTCTCAGGAGAGGTGCAGGCTGTACACCCGTTCTGCTACCTGCTCTCACGTACTTATCAACACAGGCCCATGTCCTCACCTATAAAGTGCCACAAGATCCCTGCCTCACAGGACAAGTGTGGGGTGAGTTGTGCTAACACATGAGTGCAGGCAACAGTGCCCCCTGCAGGTGGTGCCATTAAGTGCCGAAACATCACCATGCAAATTAGGCCGTGTTTGCCACTCTGAACACAGAATAGGATCATGTTCCCACGAGCCTCTTGTCTTCCCAGATGGACACTCACAGTCTAGACAAGTCCTCTCCTGTCTAGTCTGGCCATGTCAGCCAGGAGGCAGGAGGGTCTGCCTAGCACAAGAGCTGTGGGTACACTGGGAGGTTTCAGCCCAGAGAACTATTCTTACTGTTGCTGTTGTTGTAGTTTCTTAGGCTGAAAACTCACTGGCTGTAGGTTACAAGGCTGTTATACTTGTGGGGTCAGGATTATGTCACAAAGGGCAGCAAGGCTCTAGATGGAGCTGGGGACCTGACACTTGCAACATGTCTGCAGTAACTCCTGTGTCTCTTCTAAGGACAGGCTGGGTGTGGAGGCTGAGACAGGACGGGCCCCTGGAGCTGCCTTGCCTGTCCTGTCTGAGCCTCCATAGTGCCTAGGAAGGACGGGATAGCAGTGTGGACAGCCCGAGGGAGACACTGCTCTCTCTTCTGCTCCATATTCTGAGAAAGTGAAGAGACCTGTTTATGTAGTAGGGATGCTATGGCACCCTCAGCAGTAGGGCGCTTTGTCTGATTTCTACAGAGGAGCTTCTAGCTGACAGAGATGTCACCCAGGACCAAGCAGAGACACCACTCACCGTAGGCAGAGAACAGCTTCTCCAGGTCCTCCTCGGAGCTGGTGTAGGACAGGTTCCGAACAAAGAGCCTCCCAGAGTCGGCCAGGTCTTCCTCCTCCTCATTCTCCCCGAGGGTTCGGCCTTGCCAAGGTGTGGTGCTCTTTGGGGGAACACGGACAGTGGGGGCCTGCTTTTCCCTGAACACCTCGATATAGCGTCCACCTGCATGAAGACGGGGGTCAGAGCTGTGGTGTGTCTCCCAAGGTCCCTCTGTCCTGCTGCTGCTCAGAGCCTGCTGTTCCCACGTGTGATTGTGTCTACAGTGTACAGTTTCCTAGGCTGCAGCTGGACCCACTGGGACTTCACTCACCTTGGCAGTGCAACCAAGGTGCTGGGAGCTTGTGGGCCATCCCAGACCACAGGAGTCAGTAGCTGGGTCCTGGGGCCACCCCAAATCCCTGTGGCTGATCTGGGAAGGCATCACATGATAGCCCACCCCACTTCAGCCAGCACCCATCCCCCTCATCCACTCAGTGCTCCATCAGTACCCACTACCTGACCTGCTAACAGGACTCCCCTCCCCCCTCAGTGTGACTTTCCTCTATCAGTGGCCCACACCTGCCTCTGAGCCAAGTCAGTCAGTGACACAGACTGTTGTAGAGACCAAGAAAGCTGCTCCAGGAGGCCAGAGCGCAGGGTAACAGTAGTCCCTGCTCTACCCGTCCCTCAGATCAATGGCATCATCCACCCACGCCGCCCATGATTCTTTCTGGGTTCGCTCTGTGGTTGCTCCAGGGAGAGGGACTGTGGACTCCCTGCTGGATCTCAGCACTAGCGTGTGACATCAGCACAGGGCCGCCCTCGCTGACGGCTGACCCCCTTACCCATGTATTCACGGTTGCACTTCAGAGCTTTCTTGACTTCTTCCTCACTGCTGAGGTCCACAAAGACATACCCTGAGTGAGGACAGGGACAAGGAGAGCCACAGGCTGTCAACCTCCAGGACACACATACCCCCCCATACATCCTACACCCCAACAGCTCAGACAAGGGGGCTGTGTGAGCGCAGATGTGGACCCCAGGAGTGAGCAGCAGGGCTCCCTCCCTGTCCCGGCCCCACGCTGCTCCTGAACACTCTCTAGAGAAGGGTTGATGGAGGCTATGCTGTGACCCGGTTCAGGATGGCCAGGGTCATCGTCATGACCACTGTCCCTGAAGCTCAGATCCAGACCTGGAATCCTTCCTGAGGGGGAGCCTGACCCTATGAGTCGGCAGAGCAGGGCCATCCCTTCCCTAGAAGACTTAAAGTCACATGTCCTGGGTCACAGGGCTGTCTGATGACAATGCCACAGCATGTCCCAAAGCCCAAGAGTTTGCCACAAGCAAGATGAGGCTGTTCTTTCTGTCCAGCTCTCTCTTCTGTTCTCTGCAGAGACACGACCTACCCATGAAGTACTTCACCCACTTCATGCTCCAGGAGTCTCCCAGGGCAGACCAGCTGAGGGACTGTTCTTAATCGGATCCAGCCTCCCCAGGACCCCGCCCCCCAACCCCTCTGTCCCCATGGACCTGCTCCTAGGCTGGAAGTGAACACACACACACACTGACTAAAGTCCCGCATGGCTGAGCCCATGTTAGATCTTTCCCAGCCCTGCCTGTGCCCTCAGGAGCAAGCGCCGTGTGTTTTCCAGCCACAGGCCCAGCTGGCTCTCTTCCTGCTCCCTGCCCAGTCTCTAACGTGTCGTGACCAGGGCACCCCCCTTAGCAGCAGACCAATGCTGCCACAGTTCCCAGAATGGGCAGGGCAGCTCTCAGGGGCAGCTCCTCGGCTCCCCACTCCTGGGTAACAGGCCCACGGCGCAGTGTACAGGCACTGAGGCCAATCCTGTCCGCGTGTCTGAGGTGACAGTGCTCCGAAGCAGCTAAGCTGGGATGAAGCCCCTCTAGCCCACACCGCCCTCTTCAGGATTAAAGGTGAGAGGGGTGCTGGGGAAGAAACAAGCCACGAGATGGAGACTGGGCTGCCCCTAATGCACAGGCGCTCTCTTCCCCAGATGCTCTGCCCAGGCAGCCTCTTCCTGCCAAGGACTCTTATAGCCCGCAGGCCGCAGGTTCCCTGAAGCCACAGCGCCCTGGTGTGTGGCTCTGAAATGTAGCTCAGCTCCTGCTCCGTTCCTCACGGCCTTCTGGTCCCGCCCCAGCTCTGACGCTGGCTAATCACCAGACTCTCTGCCTTATGACAGCCAAATCAAATGCTCGGTGGCCAGGAGACCCCGGCTGACCAGGGGCCCATGGTTGGCAGCCCCAGCATCGCCAGGGTGGCCCTTCCGTCTCACCTGTCTTGTTCCCATGAGCATTTCTCACAATCCGGATGGCCACTGGCTTCAGAGGAGCTAGGAATTCCGTGACATTTTTCTGGAATGAAAAGAAGTGTTTCCCTTCTATCCTTTTCTTTTTAGAAAAAAAACAAGTTTAATATTTCGTTAGACCTGTTAAAAAGTCTCTCAGCATTTTCTCTTAGAATTTTAAGCACTGGACAAGTACACTAGGAATGCGGCTCAGTGGCCGAGTGCTTGCCCCTGGTTCCTCAAAACAGACAACTAAGTGCCTGCTGACTGGTCTCACGGTACCAGTTAAGTTAGCGATACAGCATGCAGCTGGGGATTGAACTTAGGTCCTCAGGCTTGCAGCAAGCACTCTACCCACTGAACTATCCAGCCCCATGTCCCCTCCCTTTTTAACAGCAAGCCTCCAGCCTGGCACCAATGGGAGGGAATGGAAGCAGTGTTCACAGTGCCACTTGTCCCCTGACATGATCAGCAGCCCCTAGCCTGGCTCCGTCTGGCTCTTGACTTCACTTGATCCTGGAACACCCACCCTCCCTTTCCAAATGCGTACCTCAGTGACATTGAATGGGGCTCCCCGGAGCTTCACAGTGTGGGGGGTAGTGGGTTCCTTTTGGCTGGCTGGCTTCTCTACCTGGGGGACCATGAAGAGGAGGTAGACATGGTGAGCGTCATGTGGTGAGCTCGTGTGGCCGGGGGCGGCTGGGATGCCCTGGAGGAGCTGGAAGGGCACCAGCTGCCCGGGGAGCTGGAGGACGAGCGCTGTGAGAATCCCTGTTTGCTGTGAGGTGAGCCTGGATAGAGCTGGAGGAGGCAGCTGCGCACAGGGCCTGGTGAGCCACCGGCACACTAATAGAGGCCCTGGTGCCAGGAAGGAGCCTAGAGGCACCACTGAGGCAGGGCTTGCCCAGTGTCCCGCTGAGAGTACAACTCCACAGGGATGCTGGGGTCAAGATCCACTATTCTGGAGTGCCAACAACTCCCAAGGGCCTCTGCTCCTGATTTCTCCTTTGAAGCCCAAACCTGTCCTGACTAGAACTCTTTCCCTGTCAAAGTCTGTTCTGGACTGCTGTGTACCCCGATTTCTTTCATCACACGAACCCCAAGGGGTGTGGTCCCACCCGAGTCTCTAAGTGTCTTGTCTCTGCAGCAGAGAGGGCCTCCTGGTGGGAGATGAGGGGCCATCAAGGTCTCAGCCATCTTTGGATTCTAAGCCTCAGGCTCCCAGCCCCAGCCCTCACTGCGGGTGCCTCACCTGGGCAGAGGACTGTAACGTGAGTTACTGACTTGTGAGGGATATTACCCAGCATACAGTGACACACTCATCTATCTGTCAGTCGTAAGCTTCCTCACATCTATCTTGCTGCTAAATACAAGGCAGCACCTGCCCAGCTCACTGATAACCCACAACTCCAGGAGCAGATGGCTTTCCCCGGATCAAAACAGGAACCTAAGGAGGACACCTATGGGCAACGTGGCCTTCCCTTCCAGGCAATCCTCTAGGGAAGAGGCTGCAGGGACCCTAGGGTGACCCAGGCCCAGTGTATTCTTCAGTCCTCACAGACACAGACAGACAGACAGACACAAAACTTGTGCATGTGCGCACAGACAGACACACACACAGACACACACACGCACACACATACCTTGCCAGCAGCTTCCTGGGGCCTCGGGCTTCCAGGCGCGGCTCCCCGGATCACACCCGCTTGCTTGGCTGGGGAGGCAGGGGAGTCCCCCTCATCCTCAGCCTCACTTCCTTCTTCACAGTTCACCGCCTCGTCTTCACTGTCCTCTTCGTCCTCATCCTCAGAGGACACCTCAGCCCGCACCATCTTGGATTTCAAGTAGTCCATGTCTGACAGCTCCTTCTGCACTGCCGCCTTTGGCTGCAGGCCTTGTTCCTCTGGGGACACAGAGGTCAGCGACCATAGTGAGCAGAGACAGCATACCCAGCATGGCCAAGGCCCTCACACATGCAGTGCCGGGTGGGCAACTGGGCACACTTGACTGTACGTGTCTTTCCATCCCGTGGCACGTGGAGAGCTGTGGCTCCCTTTCACTAGCCCGATCCCTTTCCAGCCTCCTTCCCCCATATGTGTGTGTAGATGTGTGCATGTGAGTGCAGTGCCCACAGAGGCCAGAAGAGGGGGCCAGATCCCCTGGGGATGGAGTTTAGGGCAACTGTGAGCCATCATGTGGGCCTGGGCACTGAACTCAGATCTTCTGGAAGAGGATTAAGAGTACTTAACAGCTAAGACAATCTCCCCAGCACCCCAAGGTCCCCTTTTAGGTTTATCTTTAAACAATCGTTAGAAATAACGCACAACACAGCTACCCCCCCCTTTTGCTTATTGGCAGAGATTGTTATAATCCATCTGCTCAGGAAAATCCATGTGAGTGGACTACAGTCCTTATCAGATGCCAGGTGTGTGTGTGTGTGTGTGTGTGTGTGTGTGCACGCACGCGGAACAGTGTGGTTTGCACACAAGTGCAAAAGACACCTGGTGTGACATATTCTGATGAAAATGGTTGGGCAAGAGGAATCGGGAAGGGAGGAAGGGAGTTACCAGGTCAGACTGACTGAGCAGAGGAACACAGCCACCCCTTACACTGTAGCATGCGTGACCCCCTGTGACCCTCCTAGCACACGGTGAGGCTGTGGCTCTGCTTACCACCCTCCAGGGGTTTCCCGTGCTGGGGTGGAGATTGAACTCTCCTCCCCCAGCTCCATCTGCATTAGGTCCTGAAACTAAGATCACCTCTCAGGCCGCTGTGCCGTCCTTCCCTCTGAGACTCTCCTTGCTGTTCCCCACTTCCTCTGCGGCTCCACCCATAGTCCCAGAGTCCTCGCCTGGCTCAGCAGACATTACCAGGCTGAGCTGTGTTAGTCCTACATACTCACCTGTCAAAAACAACAGCCCTCACTGTGGACCACAGCTTACAGTCTATGTTCTGTGATCTGATTGGCTGCTTACCAGCCACAGTAGGGCCCATGAGGGCATGACACCCTACCACTACCCCCTGGAGCTACAGGAGCCCTTCCAGAAAGCTTCCCAGGCCCCGTCCTGCCTTCTTGGCACACCCATCACCACACATGCCCCCTGGGAACTACCTGCCTTGCCCCTCTACTCTCACCAGGATGACACCTGCACAGGTACAGAGATTCTTGGGGTCTTTTCTCACTGGTGTGTCCCCAGTCCCCAGGGCTGTGCCCAGCATACTGTCCATGAATGGTGAATACTGGCTGAGTCAGGTGACCAGATCTGCCCGGGGAGACACACCAATGGGTAGGCTGCTCATACCCCAGATGCCTGGAGGGTGTAGCACCTGGCTGGCCCTCTCCAGCTAAGTCCTGTTTAGCCATGTGTAAGGGACAAATGACATGGCTCCTGCCCCTGAACAGAGCCAGCAGGGCATGGGCCTCCATGAGTGTTGATGGTTGCTGTGCGCATAAGGCTTGTTTGTATAATAATGTACATATTTTTGGTCTTCCTTCAAGGAAGGTCCTCTCTGTCAAGGTTAACGATACCATGATAATCAGAGACAGCATGAGTCTGGGAGGTGAGGGTGTTTCTATGTCTCAGTAAAATGGTAGAATGCTGTGACCTTCAGGACAACCCTTTAGGCTGTGAGAGAGAACACTGAAAACATGAGTTCAAAAATACATAATTTCCCAAGTATGCAAACTATAAGAATGCAATATGAACTGTGTAAGAAGCTTCACAGATCTAAAGGAACAGAGGCAGCTGCACTGTGAGCCAGCTCGTCAGAAAGATGTGAAGGCAGGCAGGTTCCTGAGTTTAAGGTCAGCCTGGGACAGAAGGAGTTTAGGCCCAGGCCCAGGCCCAGGCCTAGTAGGAATGTTAATTTCAGGCTGGGGGTCCCACCCAGCTAGCTTATTGTCTGTGCTTGTGCTGGCTGTCTCTTTCTAAGAATCAAAGGGTGCTGATTCTTGGGATAACCAAAAAGGAACCTGAGACAATGACTGAATTGATATGTAAATAAAAACTGGGCTTCCATCTGCAAGAGATGAGCTACCCAAGAGTTTTTAGAATTGCAAAAAACCTGTTTAAAAAAAAAAAAAAAAAGCTGTGTGATCTCCAGAGAAAGCAGAGCATAGAACAATCAGGAAAGCTGTCTTGAGCAGAATAAAGGCCGTCAGTTTATAACCCAATTTCACCTTGGTTTCGTGGCTCCCTGACACCCTTTCTCTCAAAAACCCTTCTCCAAGCCGAGGCTGGTCCTTGGCACTTTTCTTAGCCCTTGTCACCAGAGAGCATCACACAAGGTGTCCTTTGTATGTCTGTGCTAAACATATGGTACTTGTGTCCATCAGGCCAAGGCTTGGCAAAGGCCCTCAAACTCCCAGGATGTACACTTACCTCCAGGGTCCTCTTGGGCTAGCTCCTCCTCACTCTCCTGCCCAGAGTCGGAGTCGGAATTGGAGTCAGAGTCGAAGTTCAGATAGTCACTTGATGGCTTGGTTTTCATTTTCGGGAGGTCAGAATCCAAAGCGTCATTTGCCCATGTGACCACCTGGGTCCTCTTCTGATGAACTGACAGGAACTCCTGGAACTCGGCATCTTTCTTTAGCTATGGGAATACAGCCAGGTGGGAGAGGCAGGAGGAGGAACAGGAGGACGGAGATGAGGCAGAGCTTCAGGAGGCTCAGTTCTCCAGCCCTCCTCCCTCTCAATGCTCACAGGCCTCCCTTTCCACCCACAGAACATTCACCTTCTCCAGGTCACTGGACACCTTTTTCTTCTTGTTGTCCTGAAAGTAGAAGGCAGACAGGCTCACATCGACACTGGGGAAGGGAAAGCGGTGCAATGCCCTGGGCGCACCTACCTTTCCTGACACTCCCAACTCTTTCCCAGCCAGAGACCACCCTGCCATCACTGGGCACAGGGCTGGGGGCGCCGCCTACATACTTTTTTAGTGTCTGAGGGAACTGAGTCTTGCGATGGCAGGCTTGGCTTCTGGGCATGTTTGCTCCAAGCTCGGGGCTTTGACGGGTCTCCAAAGGACTTGCAGAATTCTACCTGCATGAGAAAGAGGGCTGGCTTCCAAAGCTGCTGAGGTCCCTAAGCACGTGAGTCCCCGTCAGCACAGGAGCACAGGTTCCCCAGAGTGCAGTGGTCACTGACCTGCTATCTGCTTTAAAGTGACTCACTTTCATTCCTAGCCTAGACACTGTCCCCACAAAAGTCATGCTGTCATTTACAGAGGACTAATTCTGTCTCCCACGCGGTCCAGAAGAAGGTGACAGGAAATGTTACTGTCTCCTTTGCTCAGACCAAAAAGTCAAAGTGGAGATTGGGTGGCCCAGGAAGCAGGTGACACAACGGAGACAGGACTTGGGGTACATAGGGACTGGGAGCCCACATCACACCTCAGGCCCACAGAGGATGTCTAGGAGGCAGCCCCTGTCGAGCGCACAGCAACAGGGGGCAATGGCCACGAGTCAGGTGACTTTACCACAAGGCAAGTTCAGTCATGGCAGAAAACAAGCCCAGGGTATCAGGGACAGTTGGGTGACCACAGGAGTGTGGAAGAATGCCAGGGACCACACATGAAGTGATGCATCCCTCGGCCCTGGCACCTCCGATGCATTCTCGGAGACGGCCTTAGGGAGGACACCTCCACAAGCCATGCCCAGATGGTCCAGGCTGTTACTGTTCAGCAAACCACTTTCTCCTGGCGATGGATGCCCCTGGAGAAGTAACTCTGTTCATCAGTTCTATCACACTTATAACTCGTGCATACGGTACAAAGGTCAAACAACAGGAAAGGGTACAGTGAGTACTTCAACTCCTCAGAAATTATGGAGAGGGCCCAGCGAGCAGTGGAGCCTCTCAGGCAATGATGCTGGCCGGGCACTCAGAAGCTTGTGTGGCACTGAGGTAAGGCGAACTGTCTATGGCCGGCAGGATGAGACTCCCTCAGACTCACCGTGATCCGGGACGTGTCTATAAAGCTCCTGTGGAAATGGTTCAGTGCTGCCTGGGCCTCCTCCTCCGACTTGAAACCTATGAAGCCAAACTTTCGGAACTTGCCGTCTTTGGTGAACTTGAGGCTGCAGTCGGTCAGCGTGCCAAAGGCGGCAAACAGCTGCCGGAATCGCTCCTCCTTCATCTAGAGCAGAGGGGTATAATGAGAGAGAAGCTGAGGAGGGGGGTCCCCTGGATCGAAGAGACAAACAAGCTAGAAGCCTAGAGGTCCTGGAGGGACACCTGATGTGAGCAAGTGGCAACAAGTACTTTTCTTAAAGTGGCCAGATCCTGGCTCAGAGTCTGACACCCACCCGCTGAGCACCCCTGAGCAAGCTACTCAGTTCTTTAAAAAGGAAATGAAACTTCAAGGTATCTCAGAAAAAAAAAAAAGTCTCTTTCTTATCTTGTCCCCTTTGAGGACAACATCAATTACAGCTTCCACCCTGAGGCTGTAACAGCAAACAGATACTCAACAGAGGCTTATCCAAATAAACAAAGGTAAGAGAAGCTATGTAAATGTTTGTTATTTGTTAACCTTGAGAGCCAGAGAATAATGGAGCCCATTAAAGATGCCCACACCCTGGTCCCCAGCACCTGGGGTTGTACTATAGTATACAGCTAAGGGGAGTGCAGCCCTGGCTGGCCTCAAACTAGAGATCTGCCTGCCTCACTTCCCAGTCCCAGAGCACATGATCCACCACACCCAGATATTGCAAAAGGGATTTTCCAGATGTGTTTTTAAAACCTGGTGATGAAGGCAGGCATGGTCATTCACACCTTTAATCCTAGCACTCTGGAGGCTGAGGCAAGCAGATTCCTTTAGTTTGAGCCAGCCTGGTCTACATGTTAAGTTCCAGGCCAGCTAGGGCTACTAAATGAGATCCTGTCTCAGAAAAGGAAAAAGAAAAAAGGGGAAAAAAAAACCCTAAGATGAGGGTACAGTGGAGAGGCAGAAGCAGGGGGATGGCACAATCAACATCAGGCAGGGATATAGACTTAAGAGGCTGTTTTTTAAAAAAAGTGAACACCCCCCCAAACCAACAAACAAAATCCCAAGTTGGGGAGATCATTCTGAGTCTTGGGGTACTTGAGTGCCAATCTGTGAGGTAGGAGGCTCAGAATCTGAGGAAGGCTAGCGGGAGGGGGAAGGGATGGGGAGGGAATCAGGAAACCAAGTGTTCTTGATCTTAAGGACTGGGGATGATGGAAGCAGCCATGAGTCAGAGACAGCAATGGCCAGAAGACCCGAAGAAGCCTAAGAAGACCGGCTGGCAGCCATGCCCAGACCTACACTGTGATGTAATTATGTCGAAGGGCTAGACCCTCTTGCAGGCTGCCAGTCCCTGACAGGAACTTCACATTAGGCTGGCTAACCTCCAAAACGGTAAAAATAGAAACAAACAGCCGGGCAATGGTGGTGCATGCCTTTAATCCCAGCACTTGGGAGGCAGAGGCAGGCGGATTTCTGAGTTCGAGGCCAGCCTGGTCTACAGAGTGAGTTCCAGGACAGCCTGGGCTATGAAGAGAAACCCTGTCACGAAAACCAAAAAACAAACAAACAAACACGATACTGTTTCAACCACTTTCCCAAGGGAAGGATGGGAAATTAACATGATGCCATTACAATGTTGGTAAACAGTTCCGTGGTGGGGACAGCTGGCCCCTACCATTCTCACACTGGCCAGAGTTTTGTGTGTGGCTCTAGACCTGTGCGTCAAGACCCTTTTGGGGGACACTCATCAGATAGCCCACATACCAGATATTTACATTATATTCACAACAGTAGAAAATTACAGTTACGAAGTAGCAACAAAATACCTTTATGGCTAGGACATCATCTTGCTATGTAATCCAGGCTGGCCTTGAACTTGCCACCCTCTGCCTATGGAAAGCTGACAACAGGTGTGTGCACCTCTACACTCTGTAGCTAAGTTTGCTCTGTGTTAGTGACACGGTATGTGTTCTAGTCTGCTTCCTGTTGTGATACCTACGCATCAAGGACAAAGGATACAAAGCGATTTGGGGAGGAAAACCGTTTGTTTGGCTTACGGGTCTCAATCACAGTCCATCACCCAGGAAAGCCAAGGCAAGAACTGAAGCAGAAACGGTAGAGGAACTCTGCATACTAACTTGCCCAGCCAGCATTTGTATGTATACAGCCCAGGAACACCTGCCGAGGCGTGACAGCACCCACAGTGGGCTGGACCTTCCCAAACCAATCACTCTTCAAAATATCACAAGCTAATCCTAGGGAAGCAATTCATCAACTCAAGTTCCCTCTTCGTAAGTGGCTCCGGTCTGTGTCAAATTTATCAAAATTACCCAGCACAACAAGGAGGGGTCCTCGGGAGTGCTCTCCATCCAGCCGGCCTATCACCACACACACGCGCTCATTTCTTCTTTTACCCGGCACTGCCAGGCTCTGCCATCATGCCTGAGTTGCCCGCTCTCCACTAACAGACAAACCACTAAATGCCGTTTCCATTACTCGAGTCCTCCGGTCATCTCCCCAATTGTTTCCCACAACAGTCTTGAGAGTGGGACAGAGAACAGTGTGGACCAAGAGGACTGGGGTCCGAGGCACAAGGTGGGGGCCGGCAACAGCCCGGAGCAGGGCTATCCGGTTTAGGGGCAGGCACGCATGAGGTGGCAACAGTGTCACTGGTGATAATTATAACAACCGTAGCCACTTTCCGGCTTGCTTAGCGGTGAGAACAGGGTGCCGCCTCACTGAGTTCCGGACTTTCCCCGTCCTGTCCCTGACTTAGGATCCCTCCATCTTTCACCCTCCTTTCCGGGACCTCCGCTTCCATTTCCGGGCCCCATCCCCAGGTCCCGCTCACCCCATTTGGGAGGTTCTTCACGATCAGACGCGACATGGCTCTCAGGTTCCCCTCGTTTCTGACTCACGATACCCGCGACAGCAACTTCCCACAACTTTCACGCCGCCACACTGGGCGCCGCCATCTTTAGCAAGTCACGTGGCCCCCGAAGCGTTCCACCCGGAAGTAGGTGTGGCCTCACTGGGATGTCACACCCTCAAGGCGGAGTGGGAGGAGGCCGGAGCGCTAGGGTACTGCGCAGGCGCAGTTTCTCCGCCAGGTCTTGAGAGACTCGAAGGCCCCTACAAGGAAGGCAGGGCGCGCGATGTCTAAACCTCACAGGATGACTGGCATCTGGGAAAGATCACAGATTCTTGCTTCCTAGGAAATAAAATTTAAAGGCAGAGGCAGGCGGATCTCCGAGTTCCAGGAAAGCCAGGGCTGCACAGAGAACCCCCGTTTCAAAAATAAAATATTAAAGATTTATTTATTGTGAATATATACATATATAAATGTGTGTGTGTATATACACACATATCCGTGTATTATATGTGTGTACATGTCCCAGGCTCAAATGTGTAGATCAGAAAACAACATGCTTGCTGGAGTCGGGGAGTCAATCCCGACTTTACCTGGTGGGGCTTGGGGATCAAACTTACACTCTGAACAATCTCACCAGCCCTCTCACTTCCTTTTCAGGATAGGGAAGCTGAGGCTTAGAGAAACTGCCAGGCCCTGACTCAGTGACCAAGCATGTCCCGTGGATATTATCACAGGGTTTGACTACTGGGAATAACAACCCTACTTTGCAGGCAGGTGAAGTGAGGACCCGAGGAGTGGAGCTACTCCATTCATTCCTGTAGGTTCTCAGTAGAAAGGGAGATTAGAACCAGGATCCCCACAGTGAGTACTGACAGCTTCAACTGACAGCAACCTTACAGGCACCCCACGGGGCTCCGGGAAGCTTTTATCCCCTGCCAACCTGGCAGCTGAGTTCCTAGCCAGAACTCCTTCCTCTGAGGGCTTGGTGCTTGCTGTAATAAGCTAGGGTAGTTATCCCAGGCCTCAAGGGTGTAAGACTATTCAGAGCCTTCTCTGGACCTGCTCTTAGGTTGGGGAGGTTTTAGATGTTTCTCTTCAGAAAGAACACAATCTTTTATGATTTCCCACAATGCATTGGCTGCACCCTGTGTCTTCCCCCAAGGTGTTTACCACCACCACCACCACCACCTTCTCCTCCTCCTCCTCCTCCTCCTCCTCCTCCTCCTCCTCCTCAAAAACATTTCACGCCATCTCCCCATATCCTTTATTGTTACCGTTGGCAGCTTTATTAAGATAGACTCGCCGGGCTGTGGTGGCGCACACCTTTAATCCCAGCACTCGGGAGGCAGAGGCAGGCGGATTTCTGAGTTAGAGGCCAGCCTGGTCTACAGAGTGAGTTCCAGGACAGCCAGGGCTACACAGAGAAACCCTGTCTCAAAAAATCAAAAAAAAAAAATGAGAGAGAGAGTCCAGATGCCACACAATTCACCCGTGTAAAGTGGACGGTCAGGTAAAGGCACTTGTGGGCAAGTCTGACAGCATGAGGTCACCCCCCCACCCTTGGTTCCTCATAGTGGGAGGAGAAAACCAACCTTAGAACATTTTTATTGTTCTATTTTTATTGAAAAGAAAATTGCAGCTAGGCAGTGGTGGCACACGCCTTTAATCCCAGTGCTTAGGAGGCAGAGGCAGGCAGATCTCTGAGTTAAGGCCAGCCTGGTCTACAGAACTAGCTCTAGGACAGCCAGGGCTAAACCATTTTTCAGGTAACATAGTTTGATCATGGCTTCCCCTCCCCTCTCCCACCTGATCCTTCCTGCTTCCCAAGCAACCCAACTCCCAACACTTTTGTTTTCTTTAGAGAGCAAAAAGGCAACAAAACAAACAAAAACTGTAAAGAAAAGGAAGAGGAGGAGGAGGAGAAAAGAGAGAGAGAGAAAGAAAGAAAGACACAAGAAACACACATTCACCCATATCAGCACAAAATTAGAAACTATTATATACAAGCAAACGTTCAATCATTTCCTTCCCTCTGGGAACTTAGAATCTACCTGGCATCTTTATGTTTCTTTCCTGGCTGATTTTCTCTTCACATATTGATTTTAAGGTTCACCTATGTCTCTGCATGAATCATTCTTCATTCCATTTCCCTGATGGCTAGTGTCAAATGTCAGACCTCGGTATGTTTGTGTATCCAAACATTAGCCTAAGGTATCCGGGTGGATGCACCCCATGGCTATTGTGAATAACGTTGCTGAGAACATCTGTGTTCGTGCATGTCTCTGTGGGGACAGGTGTCTTCATTTCTCACGGGCACGGTCCTAGGGATGGAATTTCCAGGCCATACGTAACTCTCCGTAGGAACTCCTGATCAAATAATTTTGCAAACTGTCTGCATCCTTATATATTTCTGAAGGGGGCTTATGAAAAATGTTCATTTCCCTTCCTTCCGTTCTCATTGGTTCTTTTAAAATTACATCCGTCCCACTGTTTGTTACTGCAGATTTGATTGGCTGGAGAGGGTAGCCATCTTTGTCTCTGAACCCACCCCATCCCTGAACTCCAAAACCAACTCAAGCACAATGCCCCAATCAGCATCTTCCTCTGTGAGCTCCAGAGGCAAGGAGCTCACGGGTCCAACTGAGCTGCAGAGCTGTGCATGCAGAAGTCAGGGGCTGGGACCGGGAGGGAGGGGCTTATTCGGGAAAGTACTTCCTAGGAGCCAACTATGGTGGCTAGTGCTTGGAACCCCGGTGCTGGGGAGACCAGAAGGCAGGGAAAGGGGGATCCTTGGGGTTTGCTGGCCAGCCCCTCTAGACTATCTAGTGAGCTCCAGGATAGGAGGAACCTCGTCTCGTAGGAGGTTGACCACGTTCCTAAGGATGACACCTGGGTTTGTCTTCTGGCTTCCACATGCACGCACTCACACACCCTCCCATATATGTGTACACATGCGCGCGCACACACACACACACACAAACACACGAGATTTAAAAATAAATCGTTGCCAGGAGCACACTCAAGCTGATTTCCAAGCTATAAGGCAGGCAGCTGCTTTCTCCACGTTTTGATTCCAATAAGGCTTCATCAGACCCATCTTCCCGAAGCTCCCCACCAGGAACCAGGTGGAGCCAGCAACAGCTGCTTATTGAATGCTGATTGCCGGCAGAGCAATATATATTTCAGACATCTGGGTGGTTTGTGAACAGAGCCAGGTGGCTCTGTATAGTCTCTGCGGGAATGAAGTAAGCCGGAGGCAGATGTGGCACGCCAAGGGATATCGGAAGCGGCATTAGCTAGAGGGTGGGTGGTGGGGCAAGTAAGGATGGCCCCTCCTGGGGCTGGAGAGGTGGCTTAGAGGTTCGAGGCACTGACTGTTCTTCCGGAGGTCCTGAGTTCAAATCCCACTAACCACATCGGTGGCTCACAACCATCTGTAATGGGATCTGATGCCCTCTTCTGGTGTGTCTGAAGACAGTTACAATGTACTCATATACATAGAATAAATAAAATCTTTAAAAAAAAAGAAAAAGAAAAAGAAAAAAGTATGGTCTCTCCTGAAAGATGCCCCTGTCCTGGTCTCCTGGAACCTGTGGAAAAGGGTCTTTGGCCATATCACAAAGGATGGAAATATGACGTCAGCTTGGATGATCTGGGTGGCCCTAGATCTACTTATCAACAAGTGACCTTCTGTAGGAAGATAGAGGTAGAGATGAAACTGGATGTCACCTAAGACAGGCATGGTAGCCCCAGACTATGGGCCAGGCACGCACAGAGGGGGTGTGGTCCCGAAGACAACTTAATCTCAGGAGACCTAGAGACACTGTCTCTCTCATGGAATCATTTGTTGTTCTAGCACAGAAAGAAATATAGGTGGGGCCTGGTATGGTGGTCTTGTCTTTAATCCCAGCACTTGGGAGGCAGAGACAAGAGGATCTCTGTGAACTGGAGGCCAGCCTGGTGTACAGAACGAGTTCTAGGCTAACCAGGGGTAAATAGTGAAACCCTATCTTAAAAAGACAGACCCGGGGTGTATGCGTATGAGGAGACAGATTGACAGACAGGTAAGGGACACTTCAAAGCAGGTGAGACAAGGGCTGGAGAGATGATGGTTCAGTGGTTAGAGCCCACTTGCAAAGGGCACAGATTTGGTTTCTCAGCACCCACAGTGGTAGGCTCACAACAGCCTGTAATTCTAGCTCCAGGGAATTCAACAATCTATTCTGCCCTCCGAGGGCACCGTATTCACATGTACAAGCCTACACACAGACACACACACAGACACACACAGACACAGACACACACACACACACACACACACACAGAGAGAGAGAGAGAGAGAGAGAGAGAGAGAGAGGTAATTTAAAATAAGAGTAAAATGTTTTCTAAAGGCAGGTGACACAGCTCGGGGGACCAGCAGTCCCCTCCTCTACAATACAGGCTCTGAAGGGCAGTAGAGAGAGCAGGGGTCATGGAAGAAGCTAGCTGGGGCAGTGTCCCAGGAGCTGTGGAGAGAGAGAGAGAGAGAGAGAGAGAGAGAGAGAGAGAGAGAGAGAGAGAGAGAGAGAGAATAAAGAAAGATACGTGGCTGGTATAAATGCCACGACCAGTCTGTCTGCTCTCCTCCATTGCCCAGTGCAGCCTCGCACTGGGGGTGTGGCAACTGTCTTAGTCACTGTTCCATTACTGTGAAGAGACACCGTGATCAAGGCAACTCTGGTAAAGAGAAAGCACTTCATTGGTGTCTTGTTTACAGTTTCAGAGGTTTGGTCCTTAACCATCATGGCGGGGAGAATGTCAGCGGATAGGCAGGCAGGATGATGGAGAAGTATCTGAGAGCTATATCCTGAGCCACAGGTGGGGCGGGGGGAGGAGGGGAGCGGAGAAGAGAAGGAGCGGAGGAGTGGGGAGACCAGGCTTGCCCTGGGCTTTTGAAACCTCAAAGCTGGATCCCAGAGACACACCTCCTCCAACAAGGCCACACCTAATTGTCCTGTCCAGCAGGGCATTAAACAGGGGTCCCGGGAGATCACCTGAAAGAGAAGATGGGGGAAACAGGCGAACACAAGGAACACGGCTTGTCTACAGGCTGATCAAACCGTGATTTTTACTTTTTCACACACAGGGGTTATATACACAAAAAGGCAGGATGTGGGGAATGGGATGACGCAGGAATGTGGGTGTTCAGGGGGAATACAGATTGTTCAGGGGGAGTACAGATATCTTCCAGATCAGAGTGTCAGCTGGGTGAAGGTTCAGGGGACAGACCACTATGGCTTCACCTATGATTCACTTGTCTTTATCTAAGTTGGTACTATCCACCAAGGTTACCCATCTACAAGGCCTTATGACTAGGCTTGGCAGCCTTTTACCAAAGCTGACTGTTTACAATAACTCCCAGCATGTATGTCAGGCCTATTGCTGATTTTAGGCCTATGTCTGATTTTAGGCCTTCAGTGTATAAGCAGAGCTGCTCCCGGCACCTAATCTTTCCAAAGGGGACTAAACGTGCAAATATGTGCAAATATGTGCAAATATGGGGGATCACTCTCATTCAAATCACCATGTTGACCAAGGACAGGGCCATGTAGATGGGACACAGGACCTGGCAAAGGATCAAAGATGATTGACTAGGGACCAGATACTAGAGAATGGTCACAGGGAAACCTCCAAGATATACCAGAACACAGAGACAAACCGAGGACCAGAGACTGTCACGTAACCTTGTCCCCGACTGTAGGGACAGTGGTGTGGAAACTGCCTGCACTCTTTATGTGTCACGGCAACTGTGCAATTAAACACTATGCTGGCTGGTTTTGTGTGTCAATTTGACACAAGCTGGAGTTATCACAGAAGAAGGAGCTTCCCTTGAGGAAATGCCTCCAGGAGATCCAACTGTAAGGCATTTTCTCAATGAGTGATCAAGGTGAGAGGGCCCAGCCTATTGTGGGTGGAGCCATCCCTGGGCTGATGGGCCTGGGTTCTATAAGAAAGCAAGCTGAGCAAGCCAGGGGAAGCAAGCCAGTAAACAGTACCCTTCCATGACCTCTGCATCAGCTCCTGCCTCTGGGTTCCTTCCCTGCTTGAGTTCCTGTCCTGACTTCCTTTGGTGATGAACAGCAATGTGGAAGTGTAAGCTGAATTAACCCTTTCCTCCCCAGCTTGCTTCTTGGTCATGATGTTTTGTGCAGGAATCAAGACCCTGACACCTACTGTCTCCTGGTTCTCTGCTCAGCTCAGTGTCTGTGATCTCTTCTCCGTATTTTCCTTGCGCACACAGCAAGACATTGCCCTTTCTCCGAGGGAACTAATAATTTCATTTTAACTCCTTCACCTCTGAGACTCTGTCTTCAAATAAAGTTTCCCCACTGTGGCACTCAATGTTAGAGTGAGTACAACCTCAATTTCTAAGTGTATTGAAACCTTTTTTATTTTCTGTTGTTTCTGAGACAGGGCCTCTTTACATAGCCCTGGCTGTCTTAGAACTCACTCTGTAGACCAGGCTGGCCTTGAACTCAGAGATCCACCTGCCTCTGCCTCCCAAGTGCTGGGATTAAAGGCACGTGTCACCCTGTCTTGCTTATGTTCCAGCATTAACAGTTTCGTTAGCAGCTGGGCATGGTGGCACATGCCTTTAATCCCAGCACTTGGGAGGCAGAGGCAGGTGGATCTCTGAGTTCAAGGCCAGCCTGGTCTACAGAGTGAGTTCCTGGAAAGCCAGGGCTACACAAAGAAACTGTCTCAAAACAAACGAATGACAAAAATCCCAATTACATCAGCCAAGATGAAGTCCCTGACCCATGGGGAGGTGCTTCTGGGAAAGGGAGAGGAAAAGTGGTATCTTTTTAATAATTACTTATTTATATCTATTATTTATGTGTGTGCCATGTCCCCAGGGGGCAGAAGAGGGCACTGGATGCCCCAGAGTGACTGACAGTTGTAAGTCACCAGATCCGGTTACCGAGAACTAAACTTGGTCCTCTGAAAGAACAACAGATGCACTTAACCACTGAGCCATTGCTCCAGCCCCAAGAAACCATCTTTTATACCAAATAGTGATTTGTCGTTTTGGTTTTAAAAAAACAAAACAAAACAACTACTGGCTGTTTTAAATTAGCGACAGTGTTAAACCACATGTGAGTATATCTATACTGATATTCACACAATGAAGGTCAGCGACTATGACCAGAGAGGCTGTTGCCAAGTCACGGGAAGGACAAAAGGCAAGGACTGTCAACTCGGCTGGATTTAGAATGACCTGGCAGACACACATTGAATGTACCTATGACTGAGGTTGGAAGGCTTGTCCTGAGTGTGGGTAAGAATCAGTCCAGTGGCCGGGTCTCAGCATCCATCTCTCTCGGCTTCCTGACTTCCAGCGCGGTGAGATCAGTAGTCTCTCTCTCTCCTGTCACCGTGACTGTCCCACTGTGATGTACTGCACGCGCAGACCTTGTGTCAAACACACCCTTCCTACCTGACCGTCTCAAGTCATCTCCATCAGGTCTGTAATCACAGAACAAGAAAACAGATTAAGGGCTGGAGAGATGGCTCAGCAGCTAAGAGCACTGACTGCTCTTCCAGAGGTCCTGAGTTCAATTCCCAGCAACCACATGGTGGCTCACAACCATCTGTAATGGGATCCAATGCTCTCTTCTGGTGTGTCTGAAGACAGCGACAGTGTATTCATCATATATATATATATATATATATATATATATATATATATATATAT
>NW_021620792.1:1874378-1875374 GCF_004785775.1 Grammomys surdaster | reverse complement strand
GTTCTCAACCTGTGGTCTTGAGTCCTTGGGGGTGGAACAACCCTTTCACCGGGGTGGCCTGAAACTGGAAAACACAGATATCTGTTTACATTGCAAGTCACAGCAGTAGAAAAATTGCAGTTATGAAGTAGCAACAAACATAATTTTATGGTCGGAGGTCACCACAACATGAGGATCTGAATTAATTGGTAGCAGCGTCAGGAAGGCTGAGAACCACGGATCTAGAAGATGGAGGAGGGAATTTCAAATGAGCTTTTGGTTTCCTGTGTGGTTTGTTGTTGTCGTCATTGTTGTTGCTGTTTGTCCCAATGCATGGGAACACCAGGAACCCTAGTGGTGCTGGTGAGACCCTGTGTGATGGTTAACGTTAAAGAGTTAGTGTGTGTGTGTGTGTGTGTCTGTGAGCATGTACAAAAGCACACACATGTACAAACCAGACGTTGATGGCAGTGTTTCCCCAAATCTCTCTCTCTGCTTTGTTTTGAGACAGGAAGTGTCCCTCACTAAACCCAGAGCCACCCATTCCTCAAGGCTGGCTTGCCAGCCAGCTCCAAGAATCCTCCTGTCTCCAAACCCCAGAACTGGGGTTAGGCTCTTACCCAGCCTTTCCCATGGGTTCTGGGGACTGAACTCAGGGCCTCCTGTTTGCATAATTATTACATTACCGTCTAAGCAGCCTCTCTTCTCTGTGTGGGTCCCACCTCCCCCACATAGGATACAGGAGTGTTGAGGCTTGGTCTTTTGCTATGTTTTGTAATGTTAACTACTGGTCCCCAAGACCTGGTTGCCCCCAAGGACAAGGGACTCTGCACGTAGACCCAAGTGACACTGTGTGACCTTGTCCTCCAAATTATTGGTGAGTAAAGATGCCTACAGTCAATTCAGATGGGCAGAATTGAGATAGACAGGGCTTGGGGTTTCTGGGCTTGATGTCTGAGGAAAACAGAGAGAGAGAGAGAGAGAGAGAGAGAGAGAGAGAGAGAGAGAGAGAGAGAG